>NC_143586.1:44634087-44934087 GCF_048544385.1 Mastigoproctus giganteus | reverse complement strand
CATCGGCTACCCCGGATGCGGTAACATTGTTATAAGAGCTTGTTCTGTGGCCAGTGGTCCACTTCACACCAGCACCCTGGGTCCCCAGTGCTGGCGCATCGGCTACCCCGGATGCGGTAACATTGTTGTAAGAGCTTGTTCCGAATTTCATGCGGTTGTGAAACACTACCAGTCAGTTGTTTGTTTGTTTGTTTCAGGATTTATTGGGCGCATCGGCAACTATGGCCATAGTGCGCCAACCAGTCAGTAGTGAAAGAGGTGTGTCAAGAAACTTGAACTTTCCCTGGTCTACTCTACGTAAGGTGCTTCAAATAATTTTACGCTGGTTCCCGTACAAGTTCACATAGTGCAAGAACTAAAGTCTTGTGATCAGCAACAATGAATAGACTTTGCTCTACGATTTCTGGCTCGTATGGAACTTGACGATACATGGGCTAGAATGATCTTGTGGTCTGATGGGGCACATTTCACTCTTCATAGGGCTGTAAATTAAAAAACTGCATTTACAAACTGCCGAATATGGGGAACTTCTAGTCCATCTGCTGTGCATGAAAGACCACTACAAAGTCCATACATTACAGTATGGTGTGGATTCATAGCAGAGTTTATAATCGGATCATTTTTCTTTGAAGAGTCTACACCTCATGGCCCCGTAAGGTGTACTAAGGGTAACTAGTGCGCGGTTCTGCGCTCTTCTAAGAGATCACATTATTCCCGCTCTGCAAGAAAAGAAATGCAATGCTTGGAGACCGTAGTGTTCATGCAAGATGGTGCCTCTCCCCATGTTGGTTGACAATTGAAGGAACTGCTCCATTCAACATTCGGAAATCATCGCATCATTTCTGGAGACTTTCCACAGTTCTGGCTAGCCCGATCACAAATCTCAATCCCTGTGATTTCTGGCTATGGAGATACCAGAAAGGCAGAGTTTACTGTGGCGCCATACAGACGATTGTCGAATTGAAAGCAAGCATTAAACAGCATGTAGCCAACATCCTCAATGAGATGCTACACGAAACTGTGTCCTCCGTTTTCAGAATGTCATCTCAAGTGAAGGAAAGCACATAGAACAATATCTGCAGATTTCTAAGTTCTGATATTAAAATCTAATCCTAAGTTAAGTATTCCATCTCATGTTTACAGTGCCAATTTCTTCTCTGGTGGCGGAAATTTGAACTAATTTTTTTTTCTACAAATCGCTTCCTCATACCCTAAATGAGATACCCACCGATTTTCTCAGCGCTATCTCTAACCGTTTTGACACTAGGGTCGCTTGAATAGGGAAACTTATTTTATAACCACCCGGTGTATATATATATAAATGGTGATTCAAGAGGAACAGTAAATAATTTGGGACGTTATAGCATCGATTAGTATCGAGTAAAAAAGTTCATATAAACGTGTCCAATTCTCAATGGATACGGAGATACAACTTTGAAACTGATGAGCACAAAGCCATTATGAGCAGTATTAACGAACGATAAATGATATTTTGTTTGTATTTATTGACTTTTTGAATGATACAAAACACAAATAATTGACACATTTTTTACAGTTCACAATAAATGTTCGAAAATCCCGCTGCAAACCTCAATGCACTTTGCAACTCTTGTGGTAATATGACGTGTTCTTCTTGGCGTTCCTTTATGAGGGCAGCAGTATCCAAAATGCGAGTGAGCTATTCGTCTCTTGTATTCGCATTTTCTTTGTATACTGCGCTTTTCACCCAACCCCACAAGCAAAATTCTAACGGAGTGAGGTCTGGAGACCTTGGTGGCCAATGAACGGGACAACCACTGCCAATCCATCGTTCAGGGAAAGTTCGATTTAGATATTGTATCACCAGATGGGTATAATGTGCAGGAGCTCCGTCATGCTGAAAGTACATACCAATCCTTGTAGCACTCCAAGGGAACATCCTCAATAGTAGTGGAAGTTCGTTTTGCAGATATTTTTGGTAAGTGGGCCCTGTAAGACGAGTTTGGTGTAAACGCTCTTGAATCCAGTATTCTGCGGTTAGGAAACCATCGACGGTATTCTCTACAAGCAGCAGCATCACTTCCACTACAAAAACTGTAGACAAACACCATATCGGCATATTCAGCATGTGTGAAGATGTGCTGCATTCTTAACACTTCTAACACCAAACAGAGTAAGGTTATAACTGCTTCTTGGTCACATCTGATTCAGGGAGCTGCGTGCGCCAGTTTCAAACAGCTGTATCTCCGTATCCATTGATAATTGGACACATGTTTATATGAAATTTTTTAATCAGAATAATTGATACTATTACCTCCCAAAATATTTACTGTTCCTTCTGAATAACCCTGTACATACAGTGCTGCCACTTTATTAGGTACACCCCTGCTGTGCACACAAATGGTTTGTCCCACAATGTTGCAAGTCACATGACCACCGTTGTGGATATAAATGCAGCAGACCAACCTTTATAGTATCAGTTAAGCGTACAAACCGTAACAAGAATGGGGAAAAGGAGTGATCTAACGGACTTCAAACGTGGCATGGTAGTAGGTGCAAGACGTGCTGGAAAAAGCATCTCTGAAACTCAGTTCTCCTGAACTTTTAACGCATCATCGAGAATGGTGCAACGAACAGAAAACATCCTCTCAACGGCACTCCTGTGGAAGAAACTCGCTTGTTGATGAGAGAGGTCAGAGAAGGATGGCTAGAATTGTGCAAGCAAATAGACAGGCCACAATGTCGCACATCACGTCAGAATACAACCTTGGTGCGCAGAACAAAATATCGCAACGGACCACTAGTCACACTTTGTCGCGAATGGGCTACAATAGCCGACGGCCACATCCCGTACCTTTGTTATCAACGACGAACAAGAGAGCATGCCTCCTGTGGGCACAGCAACACCAGCACTGGACTATCGAGGATCGGAAACAGTTGCTTGGTCTGACGAGTCGAAATTCCTGATGCATGATGCTGGAAGGCTCAGAATTTGGCGAAAACAACATGAATCCATGGGCCCGTCATGTCTGACGACTACTGTGCAAGGTGGTGGGGGCAATGTTATGGTGTCGGGAATTTCTTCTTGGCACACGTGGGTCCATTGATACCCATGGATTCACGTCTGAATGCCGCATCGTACCTAAACATCGTTGCTGACCAAATGCATCCGTTCATGTTGACAGTTTATCCTCAGTCAGATTAGGTTACTTCCAGCAGGATAATGCGCCGGTGAACAAAGCTCGAATCACTATGGAATGGTTCCAGGAACATGACAATGTGGACATGTGGACATGTGTATATGTAAGGGCGGCACCTAGAACGTTTGTTCAACTCCGCTTCGTATCTCTGTGAAGAACAGTATCACTACAGATGGGCCAGATGTGTGTGACGTCGGTTTGTGTGTATTGTGTGTGTGTTCTGTTGTTCTGTTCTGGCCGCTTGGCTACCCAGAAGCATCAGTCACCTGGACAGATGATTCTGGGTACTCCTCCACACCACGGGAAGGTGGGCCAGTCCCAGTAAACACGTACCGTCTCGAAAGAGACTCTGACCCACCTGGTGTTGTCAGCAGGTGGGCCAGGAACCTCTGGGGGCCCATTCCAGAGGGAAGAGAGGAGAGGAAAAAAAAAAAAAAAAATCTACCCGTGGTGCAAGTTGTAAAAAAAAAAATAAAAATAAAATAAAATAATAATAATATTTTGTAATATATATTTTATATTTTGTAATAATATTTTGTAATCCATTGTAATATATTATAATAATACAGTAATGTATTTATGTATGAGAAAAGAAAAAAAAAATAATAATAATAAAAAATAAAAAATAAAATAAAATAAAAATTGATAGTATGGCAAATTTAGCAAAAAAGAAATAAATAAAAATAAAAATAAAGTAAAATAAAAAAAATAAAAAAATAAAAAATAAAAAAATAAAAAATAAAAAAAAATTAGAATTTAGCCTTTCCCTTCACAAGAGTGAAATCTAGGCTGTAGAATTGCTTATCTGGTTTTGATTGGCATTGGCATACAAGGTCTTTCGCCGGGTAAAGATGCCGGATGCAAAGGCCTGCAGGGAGGAAAGATTGTCTGGAGTCTGGATTAGTTGATCCACGTTGGTTGGGGAGAAGTTCAGAATTTTTCTCCGAAGTTGATCTCTGAGATCCTCGTACAGGTCACTGTCAAAAAGAAGGTGGTACCAGTTTTCCTTGCCTCCACAAAAGTATAGGTCGGTAGCGAGAAGCCCCAGTTGGTGCAGCTTTTCATTCAGGGAGCCGTGGCCGGTCACCAAGAAGGACGTTTCAAGGCTGAGAGAGAACCAGGATCTTGCAGTTTTGGTCATCGCAAACTTTACCTCGGGGAGGATTCTTTTGGTTACTGCGCCTTGTGGCGACGTATTCCACCTGGTTTGCCAGATGTTGATCAGTTCATTGTAACATCTTGATTTTTCACGTTTATCATCTGCAGTGAGATTAAGCTCAATATCCAGAATACAGGTTGGTATTTTCTTTCTGATTCTGAAGCAGAGCCCACGGAAGATTGTAAACAAATCAAGCGGGAGAGTTCCAGCAATTACCTGAATAGCTGCCGTGGAGACAGTCCTGCATATACGGTGGGTAGCCAGAATCATTCCTCTTTGGATGGAGTTCAGTTTGTTTCTTATTTTCATAATAACTGCACGGTGGAACCACACACCGGCAGCATAAGTTACAATGGGTAGGAATACTGCTTTGTAGTATAGCGATAACGTTCTCTTAGACAAACCCCAATCACTTCGAGAGACTCTGAGGATGGAGGCAGAAACACCATTAACTTTGGTGCTGAGGTGTTGGAGGTGTGGGAAGAAGCAGAGTTTGTGGTCTATAGTGACTCCTAGGACCCTTGCTTGTGTAACTAAAGGCAGTTGCACACCAGAGATCTTGATTTGCGGGGGTCTCCGCAGGTCAAGCTTGTTCTTGAAGATCATCATTTTGGATTTAGCTGGATTTATGTGGAGCTTGTTTAACCTGGTCCAGATGGAGAGATTGGACAAAACGTGGTGAGCATTAGCTTCCAGAGCAGAGCGTGAGTTTCCAGACACGATAATGGTGAGATCATCTACAAATGGAACATGACAATGACTTTTCTTTGTTGCATTTGCACGCTCAGTCCTCGAATCTCAATCCTATTGAACATCTTTGCGATGAGCTGGAAAGGGCTGTTCGCTGCAGGCCCACACCTCCGTCGAATCTCAAGGAACTGCGTGACACACTCATGTCTGCATGGTACTCCATTCCTACACAACGTTTTCAGCATCTTGTTCAATCCATGCCTAGACGTATTCAGGCTAAAGGAGGCTCAACACGCTACTAGGTAGGTGTTCCTAATAAAGTGGCAGCACAGTGTATATTGTTATACGATGTAATACGTGAGAAGTTTCAATTTTGCTGTTCCGTCATGAAATTATGTATTTTAGTTTTTCTTGCTGAGTACAATTTGAATTGTGTCTTTTGTGTAAATCTATTTACATTCTATTTGATTAAAATCTGGTGCTCAGTTCAATTCAGTATTGAACTGTTTGCAGCAAAGATCCACTGATAAACTTTCAGGTAGCTTATATTTTATTATTTAAAAAACCAAACAGCAAATCAGCTACCCTTGCCTGAGGTCGACTAAATCAGCTACGTTGTGAGGAAGATCCATAAAAATTCCTCGCGTCATTGACGGGATTCGAACTCGTGTCTTTTTCACGCGGTGTAGGGAGAACAGTGATTTGTACAAACTCTGTTACTCAGGGGGCACATATTTGGTTCTTGGTTGGGCTCATATAAAATCCATTTATATTAGTATTAATAGAGGCAATTAATGTTGCAAGAAAGCAAGCTTATACAGCAACAGAAAACAAAAACTTACCATATCACCTGTTCATCCATTCCAATAATTCGAATTGTTCTTCCTTGAATTTATTCAAACTAGCCACCTCCACAAAAACAGATGGACAGCTGTTCCAACAATCGACCAACCGCTGGCTGAAGAAAAACTTCCAAATATCTATCCTGCAATTACGCTTCCTCAATTTCAATTTATGTCGGTTCACGTGTAGTCCGAGCAAGAAAGAATACCATGAGCATTGAACTTGCTCAATCCATTCAAACCCTTAAAAACATCAATCAGATCACATCACCTAGCAGGTGGCTGGTCTTCGAATGCTGCAATTTGGAAAACTGAAACCTTTCTTGGTAAGACCGTCCCCTTCCTTTTGTTTGCTCAATGGTCAAGAATTAAATGCTCAGAGGTCACGTACAGTCGCCGATGAAGTACGAGTAATTGTGGCTCAGTATAGTTATGATATCGTCTGTCTACAAGAACCGTTTTATATGACTGTGGTTTTTGGTCTAAAGTAGCTGGATATCCAGAAATACCAAGAATTGTGCAATCCTCGGATTTAATAATGATATCAATTTAACTGTTATATCAGGTTTATGTACTTAAAATGCAACAAGTGTTTTAATAGCAGTAGAGCATATATCTTTTTACATAATTTCATTGTATTGTTTCCAGTTGTTCTTCTAAACATGTACAACAAATGTCTTTTGGAGGGTGTTTTTCCAGAAATATGGAAGTCTGCTTTGTTAAAGATATTAAGGAAGCCAGGAAAAGAGGTGAACGATCCCAGAGCATACAGACCTTGATCCCAGATCCTTGCTGGGAAATTTGGGCAAACTGTATGAGCGACTATTGTTGATTCGAATACAACAGCTGGTGGATTGTCGCAATTTAGAACCGTTGCCTAACTACCGTTGCCTCGATAGCAGCAGCCAATTTTCTTGTGCCCTTTCTATTTAAGTGTATCCAACCCCTATAGAAGCAATCTCTCCCTTGTTAACAAGCAGAGAACCTGCTGAGAAAAATTCTACCCCACGACCGTTGTACAATCTTTCTAAGGCCATATTGATTTGATAAGGCTCTCATCATATGCTTCATCCTTTCGGGCCTGGGCATAACTGCAGACACTTTCAAATTCAACTCTAAACTCGCGAGTTTTCCTCAATAATGCACTGTACTTGTTAAGTAAGTCAGCAGATCTCCTACTCTTAATGCCATTAATTCCAACATGTACAACAAGGGAATCCTAACGCTATTGTTAAACCTGCAATTGAACCAGGCAAATGACCCTAAGAAGGAAAGAATAAAAATTGCAGACCACCTACAAAACCTCTGGCAAGAAACATGTGACACAACGCCTAAAGGAGCAATCACCAAAAAGGTTTATTCCCTCAATTAGTCGTACTTCCCCAAAGCCTCCTTCCTGGTACTCGCCTGGAGTGCAAGTCACCTTCCTGCTTACAGGCCATGGACCGTTCCAGCAAAAACTAACAGCCATGGGAATAGAAAATAACCCATATTGCCACTGTGGTGAAGAGGAGTCCTGGGAACACCTTATGTACGAGTGTCTCACTTACGACAACGCCAGACTTCAATTTCTCACAGAGATTCAAGGAAACCCCCGCAATCAGGAGTCAACTTTACTTCAAGAAGAGGCCATATACCTAGCCTTAACACGCTACGCCCAGGCTGTCTTCACTTGTAGAAGAGCAAGACTTGCGGAACTCAGGGCAGAACAGAATAACGTGCCACCCCTGCGATCCCCTACTTGGATAGGATAATGCAATTTACCCTGGGTGCAGGATACTCACAGGAGCACCTGCTCCTGTAACTTTCAACTCCCTTCTCCATCCTCTTCCTTAGAGTGGACTGCCTTCCCTCTTTGGTCCACTCCAACTACTGTTCTCTACATTTGACCTCTTCTTCTTCTCTTACTCCCCCATATGCTCTCTTATCTTTTTATTTTATTTTTACTTATTTTTTTTTTACAGCCTCAATTTTTTATTTTTTTATTTATTTTTTTTCACTTTTCATTTTTTTATTTTATTTTTATTTTTATTATTTTTTATTTTTTATTTATCAAATTTCGTTTAATTTAATTTAATTTAATTTTATTATTATTATTTATTTATTTATTTTATTATTATTATTTTTTATTTATTTTATTATTATTATTATTTTATTATTTATTAATTATTTTTTTTAATTTTTTATTATTTATTAATTAAATTTGTTTTTTATTTTTTTTATTATTTTTTTTTATTTATGTTATTATTATTATTTTTTTATGGCTTCTGTTAGGAAGCTTAGGCAACCAGAGTATAATGGACAGCCTGGCTCACCTCCCAGTGGTTGTGGCGGGCAACGTGGAGTCCCAGTAGGGGCCCCGCGGCCAAGCAGCCAGACATAACAACAGAACAAAACACAATACTACATTAACCAGACACTACACTTTTTATGGCTGTGCAGTAGTTCTGCATTTCATCACAGAGTACATATGGTGCAGATGTGGGAAACCAACGGTGGCGCCTGACCCTAAATACTATGCCACTATGCCACTAGTATCACTTTTTCCGCCCTTAAAAGATGATATCTGCTCTACAATGTTTTCAACTTTTCCCCCTGGCAGACATATCCTAGTCCTATTCCACCAATCCTTTTTGTCCACTGTTTCTCGTTTCCGTGACAATAGAATCACTAACAATAGCTATCTTCTGTTGGACAGCTTATTTTGTCCTAGAGGTATTCGCTGCATTGCATGATGCTGAATTGTGGCCTCTGGCATTGAATTCAGCAGCTGAGAGCTAATAGGCCCCACTTTAATACCTTCGAGGGCATCCACCTTACTCTTCAAGTTCCATATATGTATAATGGCATATCATTGTGATGTGCCTTTATGAGGACACATGACTCAAAACTCTAAAAGGAAGGGGATGAATCTGATTGGTCCACTTGACATCGATGGTTCGACTGTTGATGATCCTGCTCAGATAGCAAACAAACTGAATGAGTATTTTGCATCTACATTCACACATGAGGAATTATTAAGATTTGAAAATGGCAGAAGGTTATCAAATTGTAGCAGGATACTTAATGATTTTGTAATAACTGAAAGCAAAGTGGAGGAGAAATTGTTGAAGTTAAACATAAGAAAAGCACCTGGGGTGGATGGGATCTATCCAGTTATATTAAAGGAGGCGGCAAAGCAACTAAGCAAACCCTTAGCCATAATTATGAGAGAACCCTTGACTAAGGGAAGGTTCCCACTGACTGGAGATGTGCAAATGTATCCCCAATTCACAAAGGAGGATCTAAGGGTGACACGAGTAATTACAGACCAGTTAGTTTAACTTCTGTTCCGGGTAAAATAATGGAGTCGCTGGTTAAAGATGCATTGCAGGACCATCTAGACAAGACTGAAGCAATAATTCAGACACAGCATGGGTTTGTTAAGGGAAAGTCTTGTCTGACAAATTTGATAGGATATTATGATGTGGTTACAAAGGAACTGGATCCAAAAAATAATTTTGATTTCATATATTTGGATTTCAGGAAAGCTTTTGACACTGTTGCGCATGAAAGACTATTGTACAAATTGGAGCAGAATGGTATTAAGGGTAAGTTGCTACAATGGATAAAAGGATAGTTAAGTGGGAGAAGACAGAGGGTGGTAATCATTGGATGCTGCTATTCGTGGACTAATGTTATTAGTGGTGTCCCACAGGGTTCGGTGTTGGGTCCACTGTTGTTTTGTATATTTATCAATGATATTGATGAAGGTATATCAGGCTTAATGTCGAAGTTTGCAGATGATACAAAGGTTGGCAGGGTTGTTAATGACAGTAATGGCAGTATTATGCAGCATCAGTGACCGGGGTTCAAGCCCTTGACTGCTGAATACGGTACTGTTTCTTGTATTCTGCCTATCTTGTGAACTCCTCTGACCGTTTGGTCGTCCCGGAGTATAAACAGAAAATTTATTTATTTATCAGCCAAAAAAAAAAAAAAAAATCACACCATTCCCTCCAAATGCCTGTCCAGTTCCTCCTTAAATTTATTTAAGCTATCAACTTCCACAACGACAGATGGAAGTTTGTTCCAGCAATTAACCACCCGCTGGCTAAAGGCAAATTTCCAAACATCTATTCTACATCTGTCTTTTCTTAATTTGAATTTATGCCCCCTTAGGTTCGTAATCTGAACAAGTGGAAGGATCCCATCAGAATTCAGCGTTCTCAACCCATTCAAGGCCTTATACACCTCAATCAGTTCACCTTGCAGGTGCCTAGTCTCCAGCCACTGCAATTTGCAGAACTTAAGCCTCTCTTGGTAAGAGGATTCCTTCATTCCACTCACCAATCTTGTTGTCCTTCTCTGTACACTCTCAAGCAAATCTACATCCTTCTTGAAATGAGGCCTCCAGACCTGTACGCAGTGCTCAAGGCGTGGCCTGACCATTGTCTTATACAGAGGGACAATCACCTCCTTTTTACTGATAGCAAAATTCCTATATATCATTGACAAAACCCCATGACCTGCCCTGGCAGCCTGTCTACATTGCTCAGAAAACTTCATATCTGACTGCACAATTACTCCCAGGTCTTTTTCATGTTCTACCACCTTAAGTGTAGTACCACACAGTTGGTACGTTTCTCTGGGGTTACTTCTACCCATATGCAGTACTTTGCATTTGTCAAGGTTAAACTTCAGTTGCCACTTAGCCCATCTGCCCAAATTATCTAGATCCTGTTGCAGTAGCATACACTACTTGCTTTCTTGCATCACATGCCATTACTACTACTACTACATCACAGATTATTTCGTTTATCTACAATAGGAGGCGTATGGATATCAAGCGCTAAGTGGATAGTGTATTTCAGGCACCGTTCATAACTGAGGTGCTAGATTTTAAACTTTGGTGATAAAGATTAAATCGCTTTAGTCATATTAGAAACATGTGTGGATCCAAAATCGTAATAGCCAGACGAATTTGTGATGCAATTAAAAAGCAGACGATCCTTGAAGGACATAACGTATGCGTCTAATGTTACTACTAAGAAACGTTACGTCTCAGCTCAAACGTATGCGTCTAATGTTACTACTAAGAAACGTTACGTCTCAGCTACTGTACAGTTCAAATGCTAAGAAATAGACGGATGTGTTCCGTCAAAAACGAAAATGCTTTCTCCCCTTGCACACACAAGAAAAAACACGCCATCTCCGAACACGGAAATAGATGTCAACAAGCTTCAAGTTTGTACTTGCAAAAAATACTGGCGTGCTCTTTGTCCAACAGTCTATTTGCCCACTTGACCTCCGACTGCGTGACTCTTTAGCTGTTTTGATCTAGTTGATCGTAAGTACTAGTAATAATCTGTTACTTTGATAAAGAATATATCTGTTACTATTCTAAAGATTAAGTTTGCTTAATATTCGTATCATATTCTTGTGATATTATAGTTTTAAATTTTTAGCGATTATTGTTTTAAATAAATGATGAAAATAAGTGGTATATGAGGATCAGCTTTGAATACCAATTAGGAAGAAGGGAGGGGGTAGTCTTACAGTGTCGTGAAAGTTAAAAAAAAGATCGGGAACCATTGCTCTATAGTATTTGGCAACTGATGAAATGCACGTGATATGCAATGGCCAATAGAGGCTAAAGAGGGAACATCTTATCGATTAGTTCGGTCATGAGAGATTCGTCTGCTTGGGATAAGTCGCGCCTATAAATCCTAATGCTGAAAATAGAACAAACTTTGTCTTCACAACGAGTTGCACTGCAAATCACCGGATGTATCCGAGATGATAATGATTGGTTAAATAAGACTTCGTAATCTGAATAAGACTGCGTAATCTGAGCAACGGGAGGAATCCCATCAGTATTGAGTTTGCTCAAACCATTCAAGGCCTTATACACCCAATCAGATCACCTCGCAGGTGCCTAGTCTCCAGCCGCTGCAATTTGCAGAACTTAAGCCTCTCTTGGTAAGCGCAACCCTTTGTTTCCCTCATCAATCTCGTTGTCCTTCTCTGTATTTGTCAGATATTCAAACACTTCTCCAAAATTTAGGAACAATTCGAGACAGGTGTATATAGAAAATGAGCATCTATAAAAATCTTCCCCAAACACCAAAACACATAATCTTGGTATGACTCATAGTAGCAAGCTTGTAGGGTTCCAAAATGGAGTGATCATCGTCTCTCCTGGTAATATAACTTGTCATAAACATCTTGGATAATTTCCATTTCTCAGAAATGACATCCTGCTAATCCACTGTACTTCAATAATTTTGGTTACATTATTTAACATGAGTTGAAAAACATTCCAATTAAAATAAATGTCTTTTGGCTCTTATTTTTCAGCCATAGATAGATCACAGTTCGTCCATCCCACCCCAACTGGGAAAAAGTCTAAAATATATGACGTTTTCCTTTACCTGAAGATGTAGAAGGTTGGACAGCTTTTTAAACATATTTCATTTTCAGTAAATGTGAACTGCACTTGGTAGATGATTCAGCATAGGAAAAATATTTCGAAATCTGGTAACAAACAACCAGTGTGTACATCTTGACGTCACGACGCAGCTAACCCAAAGAAACAAAACTGGAGCTAGACAAAGATATCGACTTTCCATTTATCACTCATCACTTAGTGGAATTCGATGCAAGTCTGAGGAATGGCATCTATTTGGTATTTGAAGTATTCCGTCTGATTTTCACCAAAAACCAAACAAGAACAAGATAATAAAGAACATAACTTAGACTGGTATTAAAACACTGAGAGAGTAAAGAAATTTAAACGATTACTCAAGATAACTGAAAGGATAGTTGATTAACTATTCCATCTTTTATTTTGCATTTACAATCGTATATTTTTAATGGACAGAATTGTCATCGTTCATTCCCCCCCCCCTGTTGTTGTTGTAGGGTTTAAGAGCATCAGCGACTACGACCATGTTGCTCCGTGTATATTGTCTGTAAATTGCGTGTGTTCTGTGGTCGATTTTCTGTTTGCGGGACGAAAAACCCGAGTTTCCGGGAGAAAAAACTATGCTATACTCGTCTGAGACCGACTAATTCAGCCACCTTGTGAAAAGGGCCCATAAAAATTCTTCACGTCATCGACGGGACTTGAACTCGGGTCTTTTCCACCCGGTGTGGGGGAGGATGGCGATTCTGCCAACTGTGCTTTCCCCTCCCTTTTTTTTAAGCGTTAGAAGGTCAGAAGAAAATAGCAAATATTGAATTGATGTTTTTCAAAAAATGGATCTGATTGGCGTGATTTGTTTTGATATGAGGTGTATTTCATTGCATAATTTTGTACCGGCACATATATATTTTTGGAAAGCTTATGGATCTACTGTACCATCAAAGAAATATAAAAAAAACGAATTCAGTTTTAGTGAAAATTAACCGAGTTATTAAAAATTTCTAAATTAAAATAAAAAATACAAACTGGAGCAGTATGGCATTAAGAGCAAGTTACTGCTATGGATAAAGCGATGGTTGAGCGGGAGAAGATAGAGTAGTTATCAATGGGGTCTGTTCTTCGCGGAATAATGTTATTAGTGGAGTTCTCCAGGGTTCAGTGCTGGGCCCATTGTTGTTTTCAATATTTATCGATGATATTGATGAAGGTGTATCGGGCTTAATGTCTAAATTTTCAAATGATACAACAGTTTGCAGGGTGAGTACTGTAACAAGATCTAGGAAAATTGGGTCAATAGGCTGAAAAATTCCAGTTGAAGTTTAACTTTGACAAATGTAATGCATAATGGTAGCAGTAACCCCAGAGTAACGTATCAGCTATGTGGTACTACACTCGGGGAGGTGGAGAATGAAAAAGATCTGGGGGTAATTGTGCAGTCAGATATGAAATTCTCTGAGCAGTAAAAACATGTTGCCAGGACAGCTCTTGGGGGTTTGTCAATGATATACAGGAATTTTTCTAGCAAGGATAAGGAAGTGATTATCCTTTTGTATAAGGTGGCCATAGTTAGGCCGCATCTTGAGTACTGTTTACAGGTGTAGAGGCCTCATTTTAGGAAGGATGTAAATCTGCTGAAAGGGTGCAGAGAAGGGCAACCATACTGGTGAAGAGAAAGGGTGCTCTTCCCTAGAAAGGCTTCAGTTCTGCAAATTGCATCGTCTCCAGACTAGACACCCGTGGGGAGATCTGATTGAGTGTTTACAGCCTTGAAGGGATTGAGTAAGCCGAATGTTAATGGCATTATTCCACTTACTGAGATTACACCCATGAGGGGATATAAATTCAAGCTGAGGAAGGATGGTTGCAGGATAGATGTGCCGAAGTTTGCCTTCAGCCAGCGGCTGGTTGATTGTTACAAAATGTCCACAAGGTATGCCATTGAAACGATTTCCGTAAACAAAAAATATAACTTTACTTTCTTCTGTTCCTTGATGAAAGTTTTTACACCGTGTTTCGTTTGAATAATCGCGAAAGAAAGCATGTCTGTTAGGAAGTCACCTTTGTGAAAAGAAAGTTTCACGTGACTTCGAGTGAAACAGAAGAGCTGCAAAAGTTTTGAATTTTAACCCATATGGTTAATAAAATTTACAATTTTGGTGGCCAATTTCACCGCAACTTGAAGGTTAGGATCTTTCTCCACGTCATCGAAGATATGTTTCACGGAATTGTGGAAAGCGAAATTTCCAATCGTTTCTTCTTGCTTTCGACTCCAAGTACAGTCGGCTGTCTCGATACCCGCTCCAACGAGAACGATAGAAAATTCGAAAAAGTTCCATCACCATCGGGCACTAGGCTCTCCACGCACTGAACCAGTTCTACACGTCAGGAGATTAAAAAAACAAAACAAAAAAAAACTCATTCCATAGTATGAAATTTGAGAATTAACAATATCCGAATATTTATATTGCAATAATTCTCTCTCTCAGGGTAACTCAGAAACGTTTTTTGGCTGGTGCAGCATAAGCCTCATACTTTCTTGCACCATATGGCTAATAATAATAATAAATTATTGTTGCTACTCATTTTAACAATTACTTGGATCTGCTGGAAGGGGTGTGGAGAAGGGCAACGAGATTAATGAGAAGAACAGAAAGGTACTCTTACCAGGAAAAGGTTTGAACGTACTGAATAAGCTCAGTGCTGATGGAATCCTTCCTCTCAACACTTGGGGGCGCATGAATTCAAATTGAGGAAGGATGGCTGAAGGTCGAATGTGCGGAAATTTGCCTTTAGCCAGAGCGTGGTGGATTGTTGGAACAAATTACCATATGGTATTGTAGGAGTGGATGGTTTCAATAAATTCAAGGAAGAACTAGATAAACTGTTAGAGGAGTTGGACAGATGATATTAGATTTCTTTTGCTGCACATCGTTTGACGATAATAGTATCACGCACTCCTCTTTCTGTAGAAAAGATTAACATTGATTTTTAAAGAAAAAATCGCAAATGAATATTTCAAATGGCAATGTAACAACATATGTATAAGCTGTAAAAATTATTTGCTTTGCCTCAACTTCTCTTGAAGTATTTGAATGGCTGCGTGCCTGTATATTTTCCTGTCTGTAAGTTTCGCATAAATAAATAAATATTAGTTTTATTTCACGATCATTGTTCATCACTTTTTAATGAATTAAAAAGTGAAATACAATTGTGGTTGTTTCATCTCATTAATGAAATATAAATTGGGAGTTTTCCTTAAAACTGGCCATGAAAGGAACAAAAAGAGAAAGTTTAATATCGACATTACTCATTATCTCAATTTGATCAATCATGGTGAGCCAATATATTCGTGAATCAAGGCTGCTGTAAACATCCATAAAATTCCCCAACTCCAGTCTGTAATAGCTCTTTTCCATTTCTCCATTCGGAAGAGTGGGTGGAGCAAACTGAAGACAGACCGTTTATTTTAAATGTTTCGCGATTTCTTTTTTACAAATCAATTTATAGTAAGTAAGGAAGTAATATTTTCTCTAAGGAAATCCGACTCTTGACAGTCACAGGATTGTAAAAAAAAAATGAATGGCAGCGCCATAAGAAAAATAAAAAAATTTAAACTTTAATGACGCTCCAAAGCCAGCAAAAAGGAGCAATGGAATTTCGAGTTATTAAATCGTGCTTCTGGTAAGGAGGCATGTCAGATCAATAAAGTGGGGTGTTCAGACTTGTTAATTAACTTTTAATTCCTGCCTTGATTGAGAGCAGTTTGTGTTTATGCTTTGGCTTACTTTCGTTCGCCGCATTATCTCCTTAATTGATTATCTGGGTCGTTTTTTTTTTTTAGCTTTCTTCTTATTCTTCTTAGACGAGGGGGAAAAAAAAACTTTTGACTGCAAATTAATATGTAGAAATCCTTCCGACAGATGCATTCGGGTCGATTTAATTTAGATGGATGAACTACGGACAAGATGGTACTTGACAGTGCACTGATATTACGTGTTCGCAATAAACTTTTAAGGATATATTGCTGGTTGCGGAGTATCGATAAATCGGGCAAGCCTTTCTCGAAATATTCTTCGGTGAAATCAGTGCATAGTAATTATTTAATACAGGTTCCTGTCGATAGATGGAGATAGTGGTCAAATTGAAATCTTTCAGTACTGTATACAGCGGCGTATTGGATATACACCATCCTCCAACGTGTATTAGGACTAAAATAAAAATAAACACCTGATCAGAAAAAAGAAATTTTCAATGGCAGAGTATGCATCCCCCCCTGCCCTGCGTGGTCTACTCAATATCAGATTCCATTCATGGGCAATGATCGATTCAGTAGTTGAGGAAACTGTCGGGGGCCCCCGGACCAAAAGTAATTGCATTTGTCGTGGATTTTGGTGATCTGTGGTAAGTGCACCACTACACCTCAGTAAAATGGTCGTTCTCGTGAACTATAATCACTAACCTTCTAGGGAACGTTTCCCACAGTATGCGGATACTGGAATCCTACTGCACTCTACCAATAAAGTTACTATTCATTCTCTGCCTGAACTCGAATGTCTTCTTGTCTTACTTTTTTCGAAACATCCCAGATATACTTTAGTTGGATTCATATCTGGCTTCTGTGCTGTAAATGGCACGTTAACAATATTATTATCCTAAAACCACTCTTGTACTGACTGTGCTTTGCGGTACACAACGTTTATAATGCTTATTCGAATATGCTCCTCTTAAAACAATTACCCCATACAGTTAAGCCACAATTGTTCAGAATAACAACTACATTCACGGTTTCGTCAATGAAAACCACTAGACCAAGTACCATCCACGTAAATAGGCCCATACCATCACTCTACCCCAGTCACCAATCATTTTTGGTATAATACAATCTAGGCGAAGCCGTTGTTTGTGCATAAATCACAACCAAATATATCCATCTGATTCATCACTTCATATCACGTTCTGCTGTTAATGCCCAATGCCTTCGCTATTTGCACCAGGATATACGGTCACGTATCTTGTTGGCAAACCGCTTCGGCCTAGAGCAGCTGTGTGATCCATTTTCTGCACTGATTTTCTGATGGTTGTTGGTCCTGCATTTAACTCGGTTCCGTCAAAAACTGCCTCTCCAGTCAGATCATCAAAGGTGCCTTTAAGATTTTCTTTTGTAAAAATGTTCTAAGGATCAATAATGGCAGTCCACCTAGCTTGGGATGAATATTCGCTTTACTTTCTCTCTGCCGTTGGTGAACGATGTTTCCAACATTGTTTTGGGTGTCTCACGTTTTCTGCTATTTGGTGAATGGACATATCCTTTACTGACAATCTTCTGTCATGCCTTTTGTGAAGGAAGCCGCTCTGTTCCATCCATCTGTCATTAAGCGTACATGCCTTTTAATTCTATTTTAGGGCTGGCTGTCGCGCTAATATGTTGGAGGATGTGTTAATCAAATTATCCTATATTTTGTGATAATGTTCTGAAAACGATCCAAGGAAATAATGAACTTAAACCCTCTATAATTCCTTAAAAACCATCTACAGAACTATCAGTAAGAAGGCAATAAATAGGAGTAACCCAATTACAGTACCTGTTAGAGTTACAGACGCTTAAGATTACCAAAAAAAAAATTTTTTTTTTCTTTCGTTAACTGAATTTACAGTGGTGCCATCTATGTCATCCTACAAGTACTAAAAAAGATTCTTCGATCTTAACTTAAAATTGAATAAATTGAATTGCTGCTTTTAAGTTTGTTCAGAAACAGGGTGGAGAGTTCATGGAAAATGATGTAACGTCTCAGGCGCAGGCTTAATTTTTATGGGGTCGCCTTTTTTAACAACGAAAAGACCATAATGGAGGACTCAAATCACGCGGAAATACAGGATTATCCCCCTCCCCGATGCTCCTTTTGTAAAGAATAAAAATTAAATAAAAAAAGAATAAAAACGTAAAGAATAAAAAATAAATAATACCAGCACACTGAATTACTAGAAAATAACCTTTCATGTTTGGGAATCACCATAAAAAATACTAAAATAAAATTAAATAAAAGCATATATGTTCCTGCAGTACAATGGTACAAGTTGATCATTTTAAATAAAAACCATTAAAATGTAAATAACTTCGAGTAAAAGAGTGCTTGAGACATTACATTTTTAAACAGCATCCTTTATATGTGCAAGGCAGTCGACATATGGTGACTGTTCTCAGTTGTGTTCGCCCATCGACTGTTGTGTCTGAGGAATGTTTATCACAAGTTAGAGAGAATCCACGTAAGTCACTATGGAGGTTTCCACAACAAAAGGAAATGTCATATGGCAGTAGCCAGGGAAATTAAAACTTTCCCTACATTTCAGTGCATGACACGCAGCTGTCATCAGACTGGAAAACCAAACCATTACAGTGGATGGTTACTGGAAAACTGGATGAAAATCCTCAGATTTTCATCCAGTTGTACATGTCCTGTATCCAGCACTCTTACTCGAAATTAATCGCATTTCCATGGATTCTCAATTAAAATGGTCACCCATAAGACTATTAAAAATTAATAAGCTAATTTTAATTATAGTCAGGTATGGCAGAGATAATCGCTGCAATATTCACGAGGAAGAGGACTGATCATGTTTTTCTGTTATTCAACATTCCTTGTCAGCAGTGATACAGTATGACGCATTAAAGACTTTTTTTCTGTGAGGGACAACGTCTTTTTGTCAGAGGCGCTAATTTTAGCTCCAAACAGGAGAGGCAAGCGATTGAAGGGACGTTGTGCGTGTGTTAGATAAACACCAATGGAAGGAAATTAAATTAGGAATCAACAAGAAAAAGGACTGATCAGCTTTGGGACCAACGTTTACAATTTGTTATCAAACGTAATAAAATATTCATTTCTGGTTCGTTTCCAAATGCGAAATTTTTAGAAATTACGAACTTTACTGACTCATGAAAATTTCAAAATCATTCTACTGATATCGGAAACGATCATGTGGCATTACGTTAATGGTTATTTCTTTCCTGACCATTTCAGGCCTGCTGGCATTTTGATAATTGTAATCAATGCTTTGACGTCATAGTTATATGGCCTAACTGGAACTGCAGCGCCACGCTTTTAATCTGCACTAAGCAGAAATATTTAAAAAATCGGTAAATATTAACTAATATTTATTGAAATTAACTTTATGGGTCAGTAAGTCTACATCTTGAGAAATTTTTTAACAGTTACTAAATAAAAAAATAAAAACTCTTATTTAATAAATTTAAATGCAGTATATATATTGTTTTGCTTCGATTTGAGATATTTAATTAATTACAAGGAAATTATAAGGATTGTAAAACCAGTATCTTGCTTTCTCTTTTAATGAAGTTCTTTGTTTCAGTTTCTGTATTAAAATAGCATTTCAGGAAAAATTGATTGAGTAACTAATTATCCTAATCTAGTTCAGTTGATTATCTGGGTCGCATCACTTGAAAAAGGACCAGGTTCCGTCTAGACAGGAGCAAATTTACATTTTTTTATCACATTTCTGCCCTTCCCCCAAGTAATTTGTGGTAATCCTTTTCACCCTCGTGGATAGCACAGTTTTAGGATCGCCGTCCTCCCCACCGGGTGGAAAAGACCTGAGTTCGTGTCCAGTCGATGGCGTGAGGAGTTTTTATGGACCTTTTTCATAACGTGGCGCAGTTTGTCGGTCTCAAACATGGTTTTTTCTCCCGGAAACTCTGGTTTTTCGTCTAGCAAACAGAAAATTGTCCTCAAAACACACGCAATTTGCAGACAATATACACGGGGCAATATGGCCTTGGTTGCTGATGCTCCTAAAACCCTACACAACAACGACATCGTTTTGAGGAAACACACACCCACAATATCTGTAAATATTGCGTGTATTGTATGGCTGCTTTCCCTGTTCTTGCTGGATGAAAATCCTGAGTTCGGAGGGCAAATGATTCCTCTCCTGAAAAGCAAACCAACCATTGAATCCATGCAATTTACAGACACAATATACTGACACCTCATGAACGTAGTTGTCTTGTGGGAAAACTCCAAAGACTCTACTAAGAATTTAATTTCTGTCGGCTTGTTTACGGCAAGTTTGAAAATGTGATTCTAATATTTTAATGGCGTTCGTTAGTCTACAATAAAGCTATAAAACATTATTGTAAACTGTTAGGAGTCAGCACAGTGTCGTGTAAACTGTGTATCAAATTGGACCGGTTTTTACATGTATTACTGTGCTGGCCACGAGGGAAATCAGTAAGAACTTCATTCGTTTCCTAATGTATGTGACAATCATATGTAATAGCAGAGGGCAAGCTTATCAAAGTGTAGTACCAAGTTCCTTCAGATTTTATCATAGAGTTATAAGAATTAATCGATTGATGAAATGTGGCATATAATATAACTTATAAACATTAGTTATTTTCGAAATTCATAAACATGTCCTCCGTGGTTCGATTCTCTCTCAATGACCGAAAGAACTCTTTAGGCCCCTTCAATTGGAGTTGTACTTAGCTGAACTCAGGCGGAGGGTGTAGGGTTTTCCCGTGAGTTATTCTGCGTTTTTTCTCCCCCACAATATGCAAATCAGTCTGAGAACACACACATACACACACACTGTACAGTCAAAAGGCTTGTGGCCCGTATTAGGATTAGCCACTAAGTGTAGTGGAAGGCGATTACGAACGGAAGCGGAATAGCTTTCCTACTCACAACTGCTGCTATTGAGGTAACCCATTGTAAAATTCTTGCAGATGAATTTCACTTAAATTCAAAACTAAAATAATGAAAAAAAGAGACAATAATAAGAGTTTAAATGATATTATTATGAAGAAATTCTGGTTTGTTTTGGGTTCAATAAGTTTAGGGCATATTCGTTTATCAACATTACTGATGTTATTTGACACTAATGTTGGAGACAGCAAAGATAAAACTACCGTTAAGGTATTGCCCATTTCAAGATGTTTTTACCACTCCTGAAAAGGTGGGGATGCCCATTCGTCTATAAATTTTAAATCGATTCGCTTTAAAAATTAATTGCAAATCGCATTCCAATCTTCATACCTGACTACAACGGAGTTCCATTTTTCATGGACTTGCTGCTTGGTACGAACGATCTACGTGATTTGAACTATGTATTTTCTGTTTCTGTCTTTTCTTCTTCCCCTTATTCTGTCTTTTGCTTCCTGTCTTGCTTTCAAACTTGTTCTTTTTCTTTCTAACTCTGAATACTTTTACGCTTCTATAGCGTTCTGAAGATCAATATGTCGAGTATATCGGTACGACAACCTAAGCTAGATAGACCCCTGGCCCGGCTACACGTTCCAGGGATGGTAACTAACTTCAGGCAGCTTGCTACCGTGAGCTAGTCATAAGTGGCCAGTCATACAACATAAACAACATACCTACGATACACTTACGCTACTACGCTGATTGGCCTTTAATCTCTATGGTATCTACACATATAACAAGAAGAGTTGCCATAGTTTTGTCGGGCCTCATACACCTCTAAATAAAATATATGCATCATATGATGTCAGCGGGCTGAACAGAGCCCGCTGACATCATATGAGTGTTTTCTGCGGACCTGAAGTTTCATTAATTTTCGAATTCGCTATAATTTTCAGCGACTTGTAAGTTTTAATTTGAATCGCCTCATAAATACATACCGTTGCACTTGATTGGTTTGGTAAATGATGAACGCAAGGCTTTTGATGTTTCAGAAGTCAAAGATCTTTTGCTTGTAATCTTGAGTGTAAATTGGATTTCGGCCTGGACACGAGCTGTTCATTGTATAACTTTTTAATATAATACTCTCTTTCGGATACTGGAAACTCAAATTTGGAACCATCTCCATAATCCATCTCCATCTCTTGTGATATGGAACATTTATAAATTTCATAATCATTTACTTATTATCTCACGTGCAATTTACAAAATATGTTCTGTTAGCATTCCAACTGGATCAGAGCAATACCAAACTTACTTGGGTCCCCTCATCCTATCTCGGAATTTAATGTTCGGTGCAGTTTTCACTTGATTCGCTGATGAATGTCTCATACTTCTCGAAATACATAAAGGTTGCTAATGGTTGATTATGAATAGCGGAGAGGAACATCATTCTATAATTTACGGATGCTTTTTCACTTTCGAAGCACTTCACTAGGATGTCATTATTTTATACTGGTTTGGGCTATATTTGCTGATGTGGTTGGGTTAGTTTAGAATTAGGCACTCACCCTACTAACCCAGGTACTATGTGAAAAAGCTCATTAAAATTCCTCCCGTTTCGATAAGATTCAAATCCGTGTATTTTCAAAAAGATTTGACGGTTTTCCCTCCGAAAACTCTGATTTTTCATCCAGGAAAACTGACAACAAAATCACGCAATTTATAAACATTGACGCGTCATAGCCTTAGTTGCTTTGGCATAATGAACAAAACAAAAACACAGAAATTGTTGTCTTGGATTTATAAGTAAGATAATGGAAGGTGTTTTTGAAAAAAACAAAGTTAGGACTTCTACTAGTTAGACAAGTTTTTTCGTATTGACAGTTTTTTCGTATTGACAGCATATTACAAAACACCACTCCATTAGTAGAACTGTCAGGCTACTCCAAAATAAGTTTTTTGTTTTTTTTTATTATTTTCATTGTGTAAGACAACGTTGACAAAGTGCCTAAAGAGACTTCATATGTCATCGAATATTCCGACAGAATAAGTTGCTTGTTCCTTATTCAAATAAAAACAATGACTATAGAAAAGAAAATGTGCACATGTCGTGGAAAAATGCAAATTAGCATCGAATCACTACAGCCTGTTCACATTCTTGTAGAATTCCAGCACGCGACACTCAGGTTGTCGTGGCAACAGTGAAATGTAGACGCCAAGCAGATCAACGATAGCGCACCCTACCTACGAAATGCAGCGTACCCAAACAAACAACGATATACTAAAAGAATGAAAAATAATAGAATCTTGAACGAAGAGGAAAGGAATTCCACAGATGCTTTAATGGCTACTTCGCAAATTAGGACACGCGAGTCCGGTGCACTTCACTGGACCGAGAAGAAGAAGGAATGGGTTAGAATGGTTTGCCAAGTGTTAAAAAAAAACGTTCCTGTGCTGGAAGTTGTAATTAATGGTCTCTCAGTGGAATTGCTGCCATAAAACTTCAGCAGGAGCTGTAAGTATATGTCTCTAAAGCAGGCTGTTTGGCGTAAAATCCTCAAGTATCTGATGGAACCGACACGAAATATTTTTGTAGTCTGAGAAATAGCGATGACCAGTGAGTTAAGGCTTATTATGATAATTAGCTGAGAGATGAATCCCGAAATTCAGGTCAATCTTTTAAATTTCAGAGGGACTGTTACTCACCTTGAAGATTCATCGAAGTGATTGAAAGAACACCGGTCCTTCGTTGGTGTGATAACGTTAACGAGAGCAACAAAGGAGGCACGAAAAATATTGTACACTGTTGAATGCAACTTTTAACGAAGGGTTATTGAAAGAAATAATGCTGTTATTATAATAGGGTTTCAGGAGCATCAACGACTAAGGCTATATTTCTCAGTGTATGTCGTTTGTAAATTCGTGTCATCTTTCAGGGAAGAAAAACCATACTGCCCTCTCCCGAGACTGACTAATTCAGCCACGTTGTGAAAAAGGCCCATAAAAATTCCTCCCGTCATTGACGGGATTCGAACTCAGATCTTTCCCACCCGGTGCTAAAAGGATGGCGATTCTACCAACTGTGCTACCCACAAGGGCTTTCGCTGTGCTAGTTTCACTACTGGGTCAGTTGGCATTAATCCAGTATCAGATTTTGAGAAATTGTTTTCACTCACTCTTTTATGTATGATGTCTTGTTTCCAGAAGAGATTTATAATCTGGTTTTAAGTATTTTTAGGGCGTCTTGCGATCTTTTAAATAAATTCTTTCCCCAAGTGTGATTCTTATCAATAAAAGAAAAAAAATGCATTCCAGGAGATGCTTTTGGATTAACCCTTCCAGGATGGATGGGGTTAACGAGGACTCACGAACATCCTTGTTAAATTTTTGGTGATTATCCCAGTCCCTTAAAAAATTAGCTCGATAAAACTTAAATTGTTAGTATGCCTCTTGCACCCTTCCATAGGAATGGTGGTACATTCATATGGAATCTAGAAGAGAGTGGAAAGACTAAGTTTAAAAGTGAGTTACTATCTGATCTTACTCAGAAAGTTACTCAGCTGTAGGATAGATTTCAGTATTTTAAATTTCAGAACTCTTATTCTTACCAACGAATAAAAAAAGATTTGAGGGATTCACCTCGGCTTTCCCTACGTAATTAAAATGCGAACAACAACTGGACTTGAGGGAAAACACTTGAGATGTATGTGCGCATATTTGCCATAAAAAAAAGAAGAAAAATCCAAACTCGGTCCATTGAGCATACCCAATGGAGTAGGGCAGCAGCTGTTTAACTGGCAGTCAGAGCTCCAACCTGGGTGCTATTAAAACTCACTTGGCGTTCGCTCCATCATGCCTAACGGCTTCCGGCCAGATAGTCTCATTAACTGGCTTACGAGCACCGCATACTAACCACCACTCGCCACGCACTTTTCTGTTGACCCCGGTTGGTATGACAACAGAGATAACACTTAATTCATGCACGCACCCCTACTGGAAGTTAACGGCCACGTGACACGAAATATACACATCATTAAAAGTGATGTCTTCAGTGTGTATCAACACAATATGCAGCTCACCACGTGTTCGGAAAATACCCAATGAGTGCGTTCATCCACGAACAATCCTAACGGAGACATTTAACCTATTTTTTTGAACCCACATGTGGCGCAGCACTTCGTGATACACAATAATCCTTCCCTTGAGTTGGTGTCGGAGGTCGAGTGGTACAAATTTGTGTTGCTAACAGATGAGCGGATAATGTTGGTATTCTCTAAAACATTAATATTTTGTATGCACCGTCTAAGGCTAATTTCTTTTGGTACTTACTCTGAAAACTAGTTGACTTCCATGGCTTTTCAGTTCCATTCATCACCTCCGTGTTTATTTATTCACTCTAGGATGCTTTATTATTTTCAACCATTATTATTATTACCGTATATTTCGGAGTATAAGTCGACCTCTATTTTTGGCCTTGAAGTTTGGTACGTAATCATATATTCGTTGTAAAAGTTAACTTCCTTTTTATTTTTCGCATCTCTCATGGCAGCGTACCACAGTAAGATATGCCTTAGAACCGCTGTCTATTTTTAATTCAATTATTTCCACTCAATTCAATAATTTTCAATTATGTAGGTCAATAAACCAAAATATGCAGGCATAGGTCGCTCGTGTTGATGTGTTTATATTGGAAGATTTGATTATGTAACAGAGCCATTCCTTGTCCCTGTTTAATACTTTATTACAAAATAGTTTCTCTGTAAACGACGCCTTGATATCAATGAACGTTTTTTTCTTTAATTTTTTTTAAAGAAATGGGCAGCCTCGAAAGTTTTATTTTGTGAGAACTTGAAAAGTAAATCCGAAACAACTCATTGAATTCCATGGGATGTTTCCTTTTGATGAAGGCAAAGCACTTCTTTTGGCTTTAAAAGATAGCCGACAATATACAAGGGAAGGTTGAAAAGTTTTTAGCCCCTTATAGAAGTAATACTGGAAAGTTGCGAAAATCCGTTTGTTTTTCAACATAGTTCCCCTCCCCCTTAAGTCGACAGACTTTCTGGCACGATTCATTGGCTTTGGTAACCTGCTCAAATAAAATTCAGATTTTGACTCATACCAACTACATCCATCCCAGCATTGTAACAGTCGAATTTCTGTCCGTTCACGTCTTTTTTTGAGATTTGGAAATATAAAATACTGTAGTCCGATAGATATTGATATTTATTACTTAAAGCGGTCCCAGCCAACCAATGGCAACCCCGCTGTTAGTTACACATAATTTAGCAGTACTCTTATATACTCCCTCTCCTGTTTGCCCAAGTACAGGGAGGGAAAAAACCTGCCATGACCAAAAAAAAGATTGATATGAACAAATTTAAAAATAATCAAATTACATAAAACATAAAATATACATATAATTAAATTTCAGACAAAGTCCAAACTTCATTGGAAAGATCTGCATCTGTTCACAGTCTGTTGGAAAGCCAACAGCGCCAGGGGCTGCCGAGAGCAGAAATTCCAGCACAAGGAGCTGCCGAGAACAGAAATGCTAGCACAAGGAGCTTGAGTTGCAGTGGATATAGCAAACTCAAGCCTCCACGATTTCACAGAATTCTAGGTAATTCGGCATACACCATACCGCATTACAAATCCAAGGCTTCCAGATGCAGAAGATTCTTCCGCCTAAGAAATATTACAGTTGCAAAGGCTTGGAAAGCCAAGAAGTTCTCCTGTTTATCAACTAGAATTGTCTCGCAGCCTTCTGCCATAAGATTGAGATTACAAACCCGAGATACCAATTCAATTCGTAGATCACAGTACTCCTCACAGTTGTACATAATATGTTCCCATGATTCTCTTTCGCCACAATGGCAACTAGATCTTTCATTAATTCCTAAATCATGCAACTTTGCATTAATCGAACCATGACCAGTTAATAAGAACATAGCTTGTAAGTTTAGGGCTAACCATTTGAATTTTATCGAGGCTGCATTTCTTAAATCTGGGAAAATTTTTTGTATAATCTGCCCTTTATCACAAACACTCCAACGCTCTTGCCAGACTTTTACCAAAGCATCCCAGATTCTTGTCCTTTTCTTCCTATAGAGCCAAATTCGATGAGTATGGTGGATGCTGTAATAGCTCGAATCCACAATCATGCAGTGAGTAACAAACTCTGTGTGCGCCGGTGCCTTATCTTGATTCAAGATGACCCTTTGGCTAATTTCCCCTGCCTCTTGAGCTTCCATTCCTCGCGAAAACGTCCCAGTGGGTTAGAATAATATTCGGCATTGATAGTGGCACCACTTTTCAGAAAATCAACCATGATCAATCCTGCATCGCAGAAGACGGATGCCATAACTTTTTCAGCCAACTTCTGCACTCGAAACTTTTCAGGAAGAGGGATACTTCCACTGTTTCGACTGTTCTTTTGTTTCACGGTTGAAGTGGTACGCCGGTGTTTCGTCTATAATGACATACTGTCCCCAAAGCTGAGCTTCAAAATACTGCACACTCATGATTACACCTAACTCTTTCCTGTTTCTGATCTGCACTCAGTGTTTTTATGGTAACTCCCCACCTCGAAGAAACTTTAATTTCTAAAACATTCACCACAATATCGTGAGCTCGCTCATGGGAGATGCTGAATGTTGTTTCAACGTGCTTCAGTATTGTTCTACTGTCTTGCATGATCAGGTCACGAACGGTATCCACATTTGCAGGTGTCGACACGGTAATAGGCCTCTCCCTGTAGGGTGTATCTTCAACACCATCTCCTCCACACTTAAATTCTGCAACCCAGATTTTGACTGGCATATGAAGGACTAGGTTCCCTTAATGCTTTTTACATGTCTTCATGAATTTTTTTTCGGCTACATTCCCTTTAAATAAAGGTACTCAATGACTGCACGGTGCTTGATTCTCTCGACAGTCGCAATCTTAATTCGGCTTCCACACTTCAACTCTTTCTGTAAAGGTGAAAAATCTAGTTACAAACCCGAAATTTTCCGTGAGCACACAAGAAGAGTCACAGCACAAATTGGCAATATTATCACGAAAACCTTGATATCACGGTAACATTATCACGAAAATCTATTGGGCTAAAACCTTTAACTCCCTTTCGTACATTTGTGTAAAAAATACTGTATGTACACTGTCAAGTCAAATCTTTGTGACCACCCACATGTTTTAGCAATTGGCCGTTTCTCCCCCCCCCCCATCCCGCCTGGTGAGACTCTTGATAGCTAACGTGGTCCTCTGATGACACACCGTTGTGAATTCCTGCTCAACCTTTGACTTCTATCTATTGGCCTTCGTGGGTCGCACGGTTGGTATAACCACTGCCCTCCCCACACCGGATAGTAAAGTCCTGAATTCGAATCGAGTCAATGCTCCGACGAATTTTTATGGCTCCCCCCCCCCACACACAACGGCTGAGTTAGTCTGTCTCAGGCGAAGGTAGCATGGTTTTTTCTCCCGTTATACTCGGGTTTATCGTCCAGAAAAACAGCAAATCGACCAGAAAGCGCACGCAATTTACAGACATATTATTATATATAGCCTAATATGGTCTAAGTTGCTGATGCACCTAAGCCCTCGTGGGTAGCACAGTTGGTAGAATCGTCGTCCTCCCCCACACCGGGTGGAAAACGTTCGAGTCCCATTGATGACGTGAGGAATTTTTATGGGCCTTTTTCACAATGTGGCTAACTTAGTTGGTCTCAGGCAAGGTTAGCATGGTCTTTTCTCCCAGAAACTCAGGTTTTTCATCCAGCAAAACAGAATATCGACAACAGAACACGCAGTTTATTGTCAATTTACACCGAGGAATAAGGCCTCAGTCGCTAATGCTCATAAAACCCTACAACAACAACTGATGCACCTAAAACAACTAATCAACCCATTTACTGTATTTCATTGATCTGCTTACTTCTAGCATGAACCTGCTTTTATACGTATTTCAGACATGTGGATGGCTGGTATGGATGTTTTTTCTTTTTCCTCTAAATCCCCGGCTATCCGTATTCTTTTGGCAACGTAGTGTACTTAATAAACTAAGGCATAACCACCGCATAGAAGAGAACATGTGTCCATTCTGAAAGAGCTGAAGCACACAAGGAAGGTACCAAACAGGACAAATTAATGTTTTAAATTAAAGAGACTTTATATTCTAGCCCCAAGCGTACATTCCTTTTAAGTATCTTATCTAGTAACAGATGCTAAACAGTCTTAGAAGTAATTTTAACTTTTGGAAGGCTTAACTCAGCTAAGTTGTAACGTTAGTTGAAAACTCGCAAACCGGATTTAGCTTCAATGGGAGACTTACTGAACAGTTCGTAGTTTGTTGTAGGGCAGAAAACGAGCATTTTACATGAACGCTTCGGACTTGTGTAGTAGAAGTATAACGACACCCTTAAATCTCCTTACTAGACGCCTGTTTGTGCGTACGAGTCACGCAGGCAACGAAGGTTTATTAAAAGTGTGCCAGGATTGCCTTCACTCTTTTATTGACTTTCAAATTTCTACGTTTCTCTCATAATCCCGGTGTAATAGTTGCTTTGTGTTCATGTGCTGACGCTCGTGATTCCCGCTGAAAAGGTAATGTTTGCACGTATCTACCGCTGACTTCATCCCGGACATTTATTCATAGATCACGGAAGTCCAAAGGTAAAGAGGAACAGTGGCGCCTCCATGTAATTTTTCAAAAAACGAACGAAAATACAGAAAATCCAAATATATTTCTAATGCATTTTATCCAATTGAGTTCAACACTGTTGGACCATACCACGAGGCTCCCTTTTAAAAAAAAGATATACTTAAATTATCGATTAATGCTGTTCATATACATAAAATAATAATTCAATATTTATTAAATATATAAATAATTATCTAAAAACTAAACCTTTAACTCTTTAAAACTGACACTTAAATTATCGATCAATGCTGTCCATATACATAAAATAATAATTCAATGTTTATCAAATATATAAATAGTTATCTAAAAAACTAGAACTGAAATGGAAATGTTTGTAGGTGTCACTACTGGTAACTTTATCCGGGACATAATGTCATTTTCCAAAAAGCAAACGAAAATATATATATAAAAAAAACATATTTCTAATGCATTTTATCCAATTGACTTTAACAGTGTTGGACGACACGAGGCTTCCCTTTAAATAAGGTTTATTGAAATTTTCGATTAATGCTGCCCATATATATAAAGTAAGAATTTAATATTTATTAAATATATAAATAATTATCTAAAAACTAAAACTTTAAATCTTTAAAACTGAAAAAGAAATGTTTGTACTTATCGCTACTGCTGACTTCATCTGGGACGTTTTATTCACAGATCACAGCAGCCGCGAGGTAAAGAGGAACAGTGGCGCCTCTATGTGATTTTCCAAAAAGGCAAACGAAAATGTATAAAAATCAAATATATTTCTAATGCGTTTTATCCGATTGACTTCAACACTATTGGACAATACCACGAGGCTCCCTTTTAAATACGATATACTTAAATTATCGATTAATGCTGTCTATATACATAAAATAATAATTTAATATTTATCAAATATATAAATAATTATCTAAAAATTAAATCTTTAAAACTGAAAAGGAAATGTTTGTACGTTTCGCTACTGCTGACTTCATCCGGGACATTCATAGATCAGAGCAGCCGAGAGGTAAAGAGGAACAGTGGCGCCTCCATATAATTTTCCAACAAAGCAAACGAAAATATAGAAAACCCAAATATATTTCTAATGTATTTTTATCTAATTGAGTTCAACACTGTTGGACGATACTACGAGGCTCCCTTTTTAAATAAGATATACTTAAATTATCGATCAATGTTGTCCATATACATAATTTAATATTTATCAAATATATAAATAATTATCTAAAAACTAAAACTTTAAATCTGTAAAGATATATTTCATATTGGTTGCATACTCTCTTCCGTATGCTGATAGGTTTATGTGTGATGTATTTCTACTGCTTTATAAAGACATGTTTTGACCTCGATGAAGCAATATCTTACTTTACCGACGTCATCGCTGATGCAAAGGATGCTGAGTGACCTAGTTATGAAAGTGTTTTTTGTTTGTTTTGTTTTTGTTTTGGCAAGCCGGCAGATGACCTTACTGTAACAGTAAATTGCTTACTAGGCGTCTAGGCGCATTGGGAAAGTGGAACAAAAGTGCATTACTCTGTTTTCCCGGTGCATCAAGATTTGATGCGTTTGTATGGAGCGTTTAATGGTTGCCAAATAGTTCGGCTTGTCCAGATTGTGGAAAAGGAATTCTGTGTGATATTTGTGTAAGATTTGAGTGGTTACATACGTCCTAGAAATGAATCGGTGCAGCAGTGTTCATAAGAAGATGCTGGACAAAATCTTCGGGAAATTAAAGATCTGCCACATCTCTCAGATGATAAAGGGATTATATCATAGGAAGAGTTCCGAAAGAAATATTTATGGGATACAAATATATGCATTGAAATGTGCGAAATATGGACCTTTCAGTACAACCAAAAAGGACTTCTACTGTGAGGGCAATGGTTCTTAAAGTGTGGTCGACTATTCTCCCCATAGGGAACCCACTGAGATTATCGAAATACGTTATCCGACTATTCAACTTTGTTTAGACATTTTGACTTTGAATTATTATTATTATTATTATTATTATTATTATTATTTAGTTTGATTTCACCTCCTGTATAGCTGGTTGGCTAGAAGGGTGTACATAGAATTGTTTCATTAAACGTATTAAAATCTTTGGGATACAATATTCAGAATTTTTTCATCTAAGCTATTCTTAATATCTTAGCTAATTCTTACTACAGCGACAAATTTCTTTCTCAGTTAAATTCCAGTTTATAGGCTAATCAATAACAGGATTTTCATGTTATTTTCACGAATAGTCACGATAAGGCCATTGGTTGTAAGTTCTTGTGTGTAATGTTATATTAAAATGGTTTTTGCTTAAAAGACGTAAAAGCGCCTGAAAAGTTTATAGTAAACCACCCACAGAGAGAAAAATTACCACAGTATACTCGCAGCTAGCGAAAAGATAAAACGTTGATATGGACAGCTTTCAGAGACTTTGGGAATGGTAGCCATATTAAATGAGTGTAGCGCCCGACCAGAAAAGTTTTTCTAGTAAAATAACCAGCCAGTTTAATTTTAGCTTCGCAGACTAAAGAATTAGATGATCGTAGTTAACATTACACTGAGTGGACAGAAATCATGGGATATCTATCTAGTAACGGGTAGGTCCGGATTAGGGCAGTCAAACGGCAAGGCATTGAGTCTACTAGTTCACGAAAGCGTTCCACAGGTACTGTATTTCCATCCATGCTTGCTGCACCGCTGTACATAATTCCGTCGCCTTCCCGGGTGGAGGATCCAAAGCTCAAACGGACCTTTTCACAGCATCCCAAAGATGCTCCACAGGGTTAATGTCTGGGGAACGGAGAGGTCATTCCATGATGGTAAAATCTGCGGAATGCTCTTCGAACTATAAATAAATTTTCTGTTTATACTCCGGGACGACCAAACAGTCAGAGGAGTTCGCATAACAGGTTGAATACAAGAAACAGCACCGTATTCAGTAGTCACGGGCTTGAACCCCGGTCACTCAAGGCACGTGTACTTAGACACCCGCGCGCCTGACCACTAGGCTACGGCGGCCCTATGTTCTAGTCACCTGAAAAGTGACTAGAACATCTCTGTGGAAAGGCGCATTGTCTTGCTAGAAGAGTCCATTGCCCTGTGTGTGAACGATGACTGTAAAAGGATGCAGATGGTCTGCAAGGAAGCACACCTAAACTGGATCGTTCAGAGATGCGTATAGATGTACCAGAGGTCCCAACGTGTGCCAGTTGAACACGCCCCAGACCATTACCTTCCTGAACAGTTCCTTGTTGACATGACGAATACATAGCTTCGTGAGGTTTCTGCCAGATAGCACCCTCCCGTCCACTCGAAATAAATGTAAACGGGACTTATCGGACCAGGAAACCCGTCTCCAGTCATCTGAAGTCCAGTGCATGTTCTTTCTCCCAGTTGAGGCGTAGAGGCTTGTGTTGTGGTGTTAGCAATGGGACTCTGGTAGGCTGGTGGCTCCCATAATCTATTGCGGCCAATGATCGCCTAATGTTCTTGGTGGAGACGTTTCTGGCACCTCCCTCGGCGGTGAAGTCTGCGGCGATTTGTGCCACTGTCGCTCTCCAAACAATGCGAGACAGACGTCGACGACTACGCAACACAGTATACAAAGGCGGAGTTGAACTGACGTGCAAGTGGCGTTCTACATAAGATACTATACATGTCTACGACTTTTCTACGCCCACGATGAGATATTAATCCGGAAATGGCGTATTCCCGATACACTCTTGATACTGTCGAACGGGGATACAGCAATTTCTGTACCACCTCCGCGATAGAGTGACCCATGCGTCGGACACCCGCTATCATCCCTCTTTCAAAGTCTGTTTACTCACGACGTTTATCCATACTGACATCGAATTACCGTCTAGGCGAATGCAATGTACCTGTATACTTGCCAAGCGGTGGGTTCGTCCACTAGCGAGAGGAGTGACAGCGTCGCGTTGCCCAGGAATCACGTATCCCACGAACTGTCTTTTCAGTGTACATCGTGTGCTACGAGTTCAAAGTGCGCAGCTGGAAACGTACTTGCTCACAGTGCTACGGTAGACTCCGATGATGCACGGATGTTACTTTTTAACTTGCAACTCGAAAAAGAAAGTTTAGTGAATAATTTTTCTGCCTTAGCTGTGCTAATTAAATTGCTTTTGTAATTATTTTTGAAGGGAATGCAATGATCTTTAAGTTTTTTTTTTTTTTTTTTTTGGAAATGAAATAAAATTTATCTTCTAAGTTTCTCTTTGACATTAGTTAAAATTGTCCCAAACTAATCTTCAACCGCCAGGCGACGCCAGTGATTGCCTCAAAGAATAAAACTAGGTAATTTCCTGATATCGAAAATGCTCTTTTATTAAAAAGAGGATTAAAGGAAACAAAAGATGCTTATCTCCTTTTTAACGTTTTCCATTGGTAATCACACGGTCCTATGAAGTATTACTTGCAGGGACCATATGCTCGCCTAGAGGAGTGGGATTACATAGTGGAGGAAGATAATTCAAATTCAACCATAAGATTCTATGGACTCGGTTAATCCGATGACAACTGCCACTTCAAAAGATTCGAAAAGTAGTTATGACGAATGACCCTTCTAATCTTAAACGCTCTAGTTTCTTCCAAATTGGAATCTGTTACTAGTGCTAGAAACACTTTTACGGCTATTCCTCAAAATATCGAATATATCCCGATGTTGCCAAAAAATCCTATCGATTTTTACAATTGTTTTATTAGCGATGAGGTAATATTACAGGGCGTTCATTAACGCAACCCATAATTGTCAGTTTCCGTGCGAGTTTTGATTGGTCGTTGGTGGAGGGAGTTGATTGAGTTTAACCAGTGAGACGAAACTTTAAGCTAATGGGCTGTTAGGGACGTTGAAAATTACGTATGTTGCGCCAGAGAAAAACGCGAATTTTTGATCAAGAAAGATGGTTTTGACCGTTGAACAAAAGAATATTTGCAATGAAGCATTATTTTGGTAAGAAATCGTATGCATTGTGCCAAGAAGCTTTCCAATAAGTGTCCCCAGAAGTGGAGGTGCCAAACAAAACAACAGTTGATCGCTTTGGTAGAAAATTTGACGATCTGTGTGTGTGCGATCCAAAGCATAATCGCAGGCGCACGGTCCTAAGCGCGACACGCTAGAAGATGTGAGGCTCAGTTTGTTTTAGTCCCTATCTAAATCATTACGAAACCTGTCCCAACAGAAGAACACGTCTTTTGGGTAGTGCACATAAAGGTACACGTTTATGCATTTTAGAGCGTATCACATCCATGCTGTGCATGAATAGTGGCCTACCAATCAAGCTACTAGGCTCTATTATTGTAATTGGTTTAGGGCATTTGTTCATAACAATATTCAAGTGTTAGACAAAACTTATTTTTCCGACGAAGCGTGGTTTCATCTAAGCGGCTATGTTAATAGTCAGAATGATCGATTAATGAGTTCTAACAATCACCATACATATTATCAAAGGCCATTACAAAAAAATCGATTAAATTTAAGGTACAAGATTATTGGTTCAATGTTCTTTGAGAACATTGTGACATCAGAGTATAATCTAAACATTTTAATGCAGCTTATTGCCTTGCTTGAGGTCGGGGAGAAGTATTCCTGGTTTCAGCAAGACCGAGCCACTTGCCATACCTTGCAAATGACCGATCAATTATTGCGAGAATATTTTTGGAGTACGGTTGATTTCACAGGGCTGATAACCCTCCCCTCTCGCTAAGTCTGTCTCCCGACCTGTCCCCACTAGCTTTCTTTCTATGGATCCACCTCAAAGGACTTCTTTACGATAGTAACCTTCACACCACAGAACAACTAAAAACGTACTTCTCAGAGGCTACTGAAAGAATAAATGAAACAAATCTTTGTCGAGTGACGCATACTTTGGTGAAACGAATAAATGCTTGCATTCAGCAGAATGGTTAGCACTTTCAGCACCTTTTGTCAGAATTACAGCCGGTACACGGATTCCACTAGATGTCTGAGTGAGTCTAGCTCCAGATTTGACCATTCGTCCATCAGGATATTTGTCAGCTGATGTATTAGAGAACGCCGAAGCCGAACTGCCCTGTCTAATATCTCCCAGATTTTCTCAATTCGGATTTAATCTGGCAGAATTAGGGGGCAAGGGTATATTAAACATAAGGATAAATCTTGGGATTTATCCTCGAACTATTTAGATGCAATTTTTGAACTATTTAGAACTATTTAGATGCAATTTTGCGTTGCCGTGTTCAAAGAATCCTTCACAATTCGAATGAAAATGAAGCCTTGCATGATGAAGTTGGTCCGATACGACAGAAAGATATTCATTTGAGGTAATTACGACCTTCTAATGGTATGAGTTACCAAATCCAAGATTATTCAACTCCCTCCCCTTAATTCGGACAGAAATGGAACTTCTGTAGACTGTAATTTTCAGGAAATACGTATGAATGAAGATTGTTCCAGAAAATGGAAGTTGAATGAATAAATGAGGAAGATGAAAAGTTGGTTCTGTGAGTTTGAAGTTGGACAGTAAAAGGATGTTGACTGGTTGCGATATGTGTTCGGACTGCTTTGAAAGAGAGAACGAGAATTATAGGAACCAATTCAGAAAAACAGTGCCCATGGAAGTATCTGTAAAAAAGGCATGCAAGCGAAACAGAACGTCTGTGAGACAGGATGGAGGGACTCTGTTTGAGATGAGTCATTAGTTAACATAACTGCCCTCTTTTGAATGGAATCTAAAAGCCCGAGAGAGGTTTTGGGGGCACCGCCCTAGATGTGCGAACAAAATTCCATGGTAGAACGGATCTGCACAGAGTGAATTGCTATTTGTAAAATACAGTAACGCTGAGAACGAAAGAGAAAACCCAGTTTTTTAGATGCAGAATAAGCAATATTTGTGATGAGCTTATGCCAATAGAGATTAGAAGTGAGGGTAATCCCCAATAGAGATATGACCTTGCCTAGAAATCGGAGTGTCATCGAAGATAAACGTAGGATCAGAAGAACCCTTTTTGCGAGATATAAGACAGGACTGACTTTTAGAAGGATTTAAATGAACTAAGTTATCTTTGCCACTGTAGAATTATCTGGAGATCAGCATTTAAGGAATTTGTAGTGGATATTCGAGAAGTTAAAGCATTTTGTGCAGGGCAAGGTTTCTCAAACTGAAGGTGGAATGCAATGTGCTATCATCAGCAAAAATATGCATAGGGTTTCCGGTCAATGAAAGAATTTCTTTCTCTATTACTTTAGAAAGAACTGAACCTTGGGGAACACCAGCATTAGTGGAGAAGTTAGAAGATAGAGAGCCATCTACCATCAGAGAAAAAACTGGATACCCAATTACAAAAAGCAGTCGGCGAGCCATAAGATGAAAGCTTATTTAGAAGACATGCCAAACACGATCAAAAGTCTTTGAAATGTCAAGTGCAACTGCTTGTGTTTCACCAGACTTTTCCATTGAATTTATCCAAAGATGGGTAACATAAGCCAGCATATCACCAGTGGATCGACGCTGACTGAATCCATACTGGCAATCGTTGATCAGATGGAAGGTTTCCAGATGGTTTTAAGAGTTGGCGGTTAATTGATTTCTCTATTACTTTAGAAAGAGTAGAATTAATTGCAATGGGACGATAATTGGATTAGAGGGATTTGTCACCCTTTTTAGGAACTGGCTGGATATGAGCAAATTTCCAAACAGAAGGAAAAATACCTTTGGGATACGAAAGTGAAAAAAGGCGAAGCAAAACAGGAGTGAGTTCAGATATCTCTTTTGCGCAAAATTCTTTAAATGCCTGTGGTCTCGTTCTTGGAGTACCAGCTTCTTGTCGCATTTCTTCCTCTTAGAGATGCATTCTCCTTTCATCTTTCACTCATTGCATCTTTTGAGATGGTTGCTTTTAACACACCAGTCTTGTCCTTTGCTTTTCTTTCCAGTCTTTCCTTTGTCTTCTGGCTCTTGTTAAAATGGCCAAAAATGCCATAATGCTAACTTGCATTTATATAAGTACGTTTTATCTGTTAACGCCAATTGCAAAATGTTTCTAATTTTTTTGGCTAGTTAGTGTATTTGATATGAAAATGAAATGAGTAAATTAATGGGTTGCAGTAGATTTAAACTCTTACTGACGATATTCCATAGAAAAACTCACTTGTATTACATATCAAAACAGCCCAATCCAAACAGACTATTTTGAGGCTTCGTTGAACCAGACATTTGATCAATATAGAAGCAAACTTCATAAATCGTGCACGCTAGTAGGTACACGGCACTAAAGCCAAACGGGTTTCATGACCTCCAATGGCTACATGGTTCCCAATGTGTTAATAAACAAAAATATGGTACAGTTCCTCAAAATTCACATAACTTTGGAGTAAGTCTAATTTAGACTCCAGTTTGCGTGCTCAAACTTATTAAAGACATCTGCACGTGCGTTCTCTTTTACCAAAGGATGAATTCGCACAAATCGGAGAGTCAAACTCCGCTTTCTATTTTTGGTGTTGGATGGCATGGAAGAACAGTTTCCCTCTAAAACCAAATCAATAGCCAAGTGTGGCTCGTTCAACAGTGCGCCTAATGCGCCACAGTAATAATGTCTGACCACGTGATACGGTTTCTTTCGTGGGAAATAAAATGCTTCTTTTTTTTTCTTTCATTTTTTAACACAATGGAAAGTGGTCGAAACGTTGGTGAAAAATAAAGGAAATTTTCTTTTTCTGAAAATATGGATTTTTCAAACGATTAAAGGTTTTTTCTGTATTCAGACAGAATACAGTTTCCTAGTTTTTAATGAAAGAGTCACATGGGACAAAGTCAAAACTGTCGGCAGGTGTGAAACGCGTATCTTTCAGAATAATGGCTGCGGTGTTTATTATTTCCTCCATTATTGTGGTATTTTGCAATCGCGGTCGTCTACATTTCTCAATGGATTGCCAACCTTCTTTAACTTTTTAAACAGTGATAATACCTTATCACCAATGCCTTGCAACTTAGCGGTAGTCGAGTGGTCAAGCGTGAGGGTGGATAAGTAAATGCGTGTTGAGTAACCGTGGTTTAAGCTCCTTTGACTACTAAATATGGTATTGTTTCTTATAATCTTAGCTTGTGGTATCCTGTGACCATGTGGTTGTCCTGGAGTGTAAACGGAAATTTTATTCATTTTATACCACTAAAAAGTCAGTTCTTCTCTACAATCCAATTTCTCAAGCACAGTCCACTTTCAAATCCTTTTCACGTTGTCTCTTCTTCATGCCGTAGGATTTTGGTCATTGCTAAATATTCAGTAGGAGAGTAAAACCTTTCTCATCTTCAAGTAATCGAACGGACTCAGTAACCTATTCCATAGTTATTCTATTGGTAACCCAAACAGCATCATTGGAATTCAGATGCTGATGGATAACCCAAACAGCATCAATCTTTACACCACTCTTGCATGTGTGAACTTTGCATACCATTTGACAATAGAAGGATTCTCTGAAGCAGAGTCCCCTAGTGTTGCTAGTCTATCATCATGGACCTCCAAAACTTCTTCATATAACATTTCAGAATTACTAGAATACTACATCCAGGTTGCATTCTATGATCTTTTTAATACACCCTACAGTTGCAGTTTCCTTCGCATGCAGAATTTCGATGATGTAGGTGTTTCTATACCTTCATAACTAATTTTTAAAACATTAAGGACCATGTCTACACAAGCGTAAACACGAGAAGAGACTGCTGTTTGTTATGGTTGGACATCATCAACATGATGTCCAACCATCAACATGTAAACAAGTGAACAACAATTTTAAACTATTTGCCATTTAAAAATCATTCTCAGTCTTTCTTACGCGACCCTAGAGAATTAGACCATTTTATGTATCATCAAATGCCGAAACGAGTGCCAAAAGTTAAAGACATTAAAGTTTCTTTGTGCGGTCAAAGACGCGCCTTGATTAATTCAAGTTTTCTTCTTAATTGCTCACGTGTGCCTTTCCTAGTTAATTGGAATGGCCTGCTTACATTTCATCTCTTAGTCTGTCTTATTCTATTTCACCGGAGATACGCCACTCCGTAATTCGGCCCAACAACCCCCCCCCCCCCCCCTCCATCCCAGTGTTGCTTTTTGTCCCCATTTATCGTGGCTGTTATCAGCTGATCGATAGCGCTCATTAGCCTGTAGGTATGCTGGTTTCTGTAAAGCATCTAAACTCAGACACTTTACAGACCTCTGAATGACCTCTTCCGACATTGCTTACGTCTCACTTAAGGCTCATTGAGCTTGTTGTTAAGGGGCTTTGACCTTTTAATAGCTTTTTATTTAGAGAATTCATCTTATTCGATGTCAGCCACAAACCTCTAAATGTTAAGACGTGAAGTAGAGAACAGAGTCATATGGTGTTAGTGTTTCCGATGGTCTTTCCTAAACTTTAAAAATAAATGGGACAATTGTTTTCAGCGACCAAATTTCAAGCCCATATCCCAATCAGCGTTAATTTTATGATTTCTACCACCACACATGTTTAAACAAAAATTATTCTAAGAATTCTAGCTCAAATTCTAACTCAATTATAACTTATCGGACACGAACATTGGCTGAGAGAGAAAAACTTATGTTTCCATGTCTTTAGAAATTTCTCATAATACCATAAAGAAATTGTCATCACTCGATTATTAATTAATCTACCGTGCAGCGTATCTTATGTCTTCAAATTGCGTGTGTTTTATGGTCAATTTGTCTGTTTTGCTGGACGAAAAACTAGAGGTTTCCAGGATGAAAACATTTACCTACGCCTGAGATCGACTAATTCAGCCACAAAGTGAAAAAAGCCCAAAATATTTCCTCGCGCCATCGATGGGATTCGGACCTGGGCCTTTTCCACCTTATCAGTTTAAAAAACACCCTCTCTTGAGGGACGGTATCACTTTCCATAGATCATTAAAGAGATACTGTTTGAGGATCCGAAAATAAATACTTGCCACGTATATTTATTCTCCTTTCGTGAAATGCTTCTGCGACATGATTACATTTGCCTTGTTTGATAATCCAGACGTATTCTTCTGCATCGAGGGACTATTTCCCTGTTGATAGGCAGGAGAGAAGCACATGTTTTATCTTTAAAGGTCACGTAGGTGACATTTTTATTGAAGAACTATTTCGTTTGTTTGCATAAACATACACGAACTCCTCTTGATATTATATTCAGTAACCGATATTGTGACAACCTGCAAATGTTTCGAAATCCTCTGATAGACTCTTTTAGTTTTTGTGCTCCTCAAGATTTTTCTTGATAGAACACGGTTTTGAACCTTTTCTAAATAAAACAAGACAAGAGGACTAACCTGACTGCTACCAGCTTCCTGGTCACGTCATCAACTGTCGCACACATTTCCACATGGTGATGTTTTCCAATACATTTTCTTCTGTGAGAATGTTGGCGAGATTCTTCCTCTAGAATTTTCTTTACTTCATGGTAAAGCTTTGCCTCTTCGTACACTCGTGGGAGTGTCATTCCATTATCAGCGTACGCCTTTTCCATACCGAATTTTTGTTGGAGAGAAAACGTATGCCGTAAGGAATTGAAATAACACTTTCTTTGAACTAGCTTGAACACACTCGTCACTGTGGACGCCGTATTGTTTCTTTTGTTGGCATACTAGAGAACTAACGTATCTTATTGCTCCTAGAGGCACTGATGCCAATCTGTGTATTAGTTCATTCGACCCATCCTCGTAGAAATAAGAAATCGATATTTGGAATAAATCTCACGAATAAGGACAGAAACAATTTGGAGAAATACTTGTGCAAAGAAAGGTAGCAGAAAAAGAGAGATTTAGAATAAACCACTCGAAAGATGACCCAGTGATGTTGAAGACCAACTAAATTTTGACCGAAAAGTGCTTCGAATGACAATGGATGTTGGAGAAAATTTGTGTACACGATCAGAAGTGTTCAGCAATGTAAAAACTCTTGAAAGATTCCAACCAATCTTTGGACACCAAGTAGAATAATGATTTTTCCGACTCAACCACAGAAATCTTTATGCAAATATCCTAATCTAAAGATGACTGAGCACATATTTTCATGTGAACCACTAAAAATTGCATAAGGTTGGAACAGTTAGTGGTTCGGATTTCAACCATAACGTTGTACTAATGGAGAATTCCTTCCATCAATTTATATTGACATTTCTCACTGAAGTTAATTGGATTTGATCGAAAAACGCTAATCGACTCTGTTGGGGAATAGATTAGTATTCGTGAGAATCCGGATAATTTTAATAAGAAAGATAAAATGCAAATTCTATATCCCACTAGGTTAATAACAAATTTCAGATTCAACTTCCAATCTGAGTTCACCACTGACTGTATTCGAGAATCACTTGTGGGATATGATTTCATATTTATGATTCGTGTTTACTGCGCTTTCTTTAGTGAGTTGGCGATAAAGTTTTGCTGATCTGTTTTCTATAAGAGTCCATAGTCTCGCCACGAGAGTGTGATATCATGATATTGTGCAGAAAATGCAAAAAAGACTAATTTATATTCATGACAAACATCTAATGGCTTCTCTACATTGCATACTATAAAACTCCACAGACTACTCATGTTTGATGGAAAAACATCTGATGGTGTTATTTGACTGCAAGACAATATCCCTAAATCCCACTATAAAATGAAAAGTTTGTGGAACCGAAACACTAAGAAAGACTTCATGAAATAAGAAAATTTCCATACACAGTAAATCTTAATCATTCATTTTGTTTTATAGAAACAGAATGTTAGAAGTTCGTGAATCTTACGTGTGTGCTCAATATTGGTTATCCGTATCTGGTATACTCCTTTTTTGTTGCACTCAGCTTTATCTAGCTCCTTTTGTGTACATCAGAATTCTAAAATGGCTGTCTTTTTAGCTATCGTATATTTTAGAGACCACATTACGTCAATAGCAAATGTTTTCCAGTGTTTTTACCAAAAGAAGTAAATGGAATAAATCGAGAAGGCTTGGTGACATATTCAGCAGGAAAACATTTTAAGGGACATTCATAAGGGTAATATAAGAATTACCAAAAGGGCCACATTACAGAAGTTGATACAAGATGTACCAAGTGACCTAGGGGTTGGCTGTCGGGGTGTAATGCGACGCTCAAGGGCGTCCTACACTTGTTTGATCGGATTTAAATCTGATGATCGTGCAGGCCACTGCAGTCGTTGGATATCTTCAGTTTGAAGATATTCCTCCACCACTTGAGCTCCATTGTGCAGTGGCGTTGTCCTGCATGAAAAGAAAATCCGAGCCAACCGCACCTCTAAAAAGTTGCACATAGGGTTCAAGGATCTGTTCTCAGTACCTCTGCACAGTTACAGTACCCCTATCAAAAACATGAAAAGGGATGCGGCCGTTCATTATTCCGCCCCACAGGAGAACACCGCCTCCACCGTAGGTATCCCTTTTTCCGATGTTGGAGCTATTGTAGCAAACTGCTCGTTTTCTCCAGATGAAATAACATCGAGAATCTGTTTGTGGGCTAAAATGGGACTCATCAGAGAAGAGGACTGTACTACATTTGCCAGGGCTCCAAGTCACATGTTCATGGCGCCAGTTTGGAGGAGCGGTGGTTTGTAGTTTATGGGATACAAACCAGGAGCTTCTTTACGTAGAGTCCACTTGAAATTGGGCCTTCTTAACACAGTCCGATTGGAAATGTTTCCACCTCTGGCTGCAGCAACCTCAAGAGACAGTTGATGATAGAACATCGTAGGGTTCCGTCTTGCTGTTAGAGCGCGATAGCAGTCTGTTCTGGTTAAGGTAGCTCTCGGGCGACCTTGGCCAGCTCTTCTTGTAATGGTTCATGTCTCTCTCCTGAAACAGCTTCCATAATGCCGAGACGACACTGCATGACACATTAAGTCAATTGTGCCATTATCTGCCTATCATGTCACCTCCGCCTGCGACTGTCCGGCTTTAAGTCGTTCAACGGTTCGTCATCTCAAAGAATTGTCTAAACGACGATGACTTGCCATCCTGAGTATTGGAGATGTGGCTGTCCAGCTGAGGAAGCCTAAAAACTGGAATGAAGTGGTGGTCGCAACAACCTGGGTTCTTGTAAGAATGAATAATTTGCATAATGTGGGGGTCTGTAAGGTGGCAGATCGATTTCTATTGGATACTCGGAATTTGCATGCCGGGATTCATATTATGTCAAATATTTAAAGTACTTGATAATTTGATTTTGGTAATAAATGTCATTGAACTCAAAGGTATTTGAGAATGCGTTTTAACCATTGAATTTAATTTCCGGTTATATGCTTTTTATTTATATCTCTCATTATATATACAGATTTTTTGGCAGGCAAAGAAAATGTCTGTTCCTTGAATCATTCAGCCATTATAATACTAATATCACTTCGTTCATTTTTCTGTCAGATTTATTTTAAAAAGGAAAGTCGCTTATTATAAAAGCTTAATATGATCCTTCTCTTCCGCTTTTCTTACTCTACTGTTTTCCATCATTTTTGATGTAGAAAAGCAATGTTCGATATATATATACAGGTTCATTCGGTAAGTTTCTACCAAACTCCTGGAGAATGTTGGAGAACCAATAATATTCAGTAGAAAAAAAGTTCTAAAAGAAAGAAAGGACACTGGTTCATCAACTATTTTTTGTTAGTTGACATTCATACTGTGAATTTTTTAAATTGATTTTAGAATCAGTTCTTAGTCACATCTCTCAAGGAGGTTAATGATATGCAAGAAAACTTTGGTAAAATAGTAAGGAATCCTCATTCCGCATAAGTACAAGATATTCGACTAGCTAATAAAAGTTTTTTGACTCATCAAAAAGGCATTTTCTAACCTATACCCATATAAGGACCTTTTTGTTTATTAATGATTTCCACCAACACGCTCCCGAAATTTGACAGGATAGTCCCGAATTACTCTATTTAACAATAGTCTTTACAAATGAGCCATAATTATTCATTAGAAAATGAAAAAAATATATAGAAACAGTAATTTGCAATCTTCAACCTCATTTGCCATTGTTTTGTTCACTTAAAATCTCTCAAATAATCCTGGTCCAATTTTTAAATTTCTACAATAATGAACTCTTGGGATGTCTCAAACCGTGTATCCCATTATCACATCTAAAACTTATTTAACTTCTCCAACTGCCTTTTGAGGGCGCTGTTTTCCACGCCATCCTGGCAAGCAGCGACGAGGATATATCGATTGAGTGTGCCTTTATAGTCTTCACTAAGCCAGGAGCCAATGGGAAGTGCAGACTTCCTTGGGGTTATAGAAGGCGAACGACAGTGCTAGAGTGGTTTTTTGCTCTCTCGTAAAAGCGGGCATCTTGTCCTTTCTCTCAGCCCTTCTCCAGGTGCGAGAATCGCTAGGATTCCCAATAGTACAGGTGAGTGTAGCTCTATGGTTAGGCTTAACTATGCACTCCTCGCAATAGAACGTGATTATCGTGGGGTGTGTGGAAAGAGTCGCCTACCTTCTTGTCGATCGAATTTCAGGGATTAACGGTGGTAAATTAGATGGCTGGTATATAGAGAGCGCAGCAGTCGACATTACGTCAACCTTTCTCAGACTTGGAGAGTGTAAATAAGAAACTCAATATATTCGAAGGTTTAACTAAAGCGTCTGTGATTTCTTGTCTGTAGAGCACTGGGACTTCTAATCAAAATGTACACCAATTAGTATATCCAGTTCATTTTTTATTAGTCTTGCAACCTTTTTTTGAAAAGGTCCTTGTTGCTGGTATGGAACCGTAGATTTTCCATATTTATAGACGAAGATTCTCTGGTATTTTAAATTATTCAGCGATTTATTTCTGCATCTTTATCTGTTTGTACCATATAAAACGTAGTCCAGTGACACAATGATAGAAACGCATCACATCAGTGTGGTGCAGTGAAGCATCTTCTACAGGGGCAACACTATACGAATACATGCGGCTGAAACAAATCATAATGCAGTGAAGCACCTACAGGGGCAGTAACTTTCAAACAATGCACAATTCAATGAAGCACCTTCTACAGGGGCAGTGCTATATGAATACATGCGACTTCAAACAATCCGGAATATGTTATGCATTTGCATTTCCACAAAAAAACAAGGCCATTCTATAGGTTATATGTTTAATTAAATATTACAGGATGATATAATTAAGAGAATATTTAATATCTATCTTATTTCAACTATTCCAGACTGTAAAGCTACTTTGATTTAAATTCTAACTATTGTTGAAAATTAAAAATGCACACAAGAAGTGCTCTGTTTTTTTTCCCCCTTTCTAATGAATGTTGTGTTAAGTACATGCCTTTAGAAAGTGCTGATCCTCTTAGAGAAATTCAGTCAGAATTAAACACTTTTTTAACGTCTTATAAAGAAACCTAACCACTTTAGAGAGAGAGAGAGAGAAAATTTAATTCGAGAATTACATTTTCTATAGGAGACGTTAGGATCTGGCTGAGTTGCCGCGTACTTCAGACTATGTAATCTTATTAGTCTACTTGTGGATGCTGATAACTCAAAAAACATCATTCCATTCGCAGCCAAAGATGTCGCTCAATAAGTTCATTGCACTCGAAATTGCCATCTAAATTATAGACGTAGATATTCACCAGTACCCAATAGCCAAAGCATATAATTGGACGTTTACCAAATATGTTTTTAATGCTCGAATATATATTTGGGCACTTTAAATCATATTTGGTAAAGATGCATTTGAAAACATCTATAATATATAAGCAGTGCATTCAATAAAAAGCATCCGAATTTTTTTTATTAAAGCAGAGAATGTTTTTTTTAATGTTTTTTTTTTTTTCAATGTCCTTTCAATCCTTCTTTCCTAAGAATGAATACTTTTTTCGGAGCAGTTTTGAAATACATTAAAATCACATAAACACGACTGTAATTTAAAATTGGTTTCAATGTACAGACTTTACAGCGAAGGTAGCATTTTAATGGAAACATTTTAGCTTTGAAAGGGTCTATAACCAACGTTAGTACCACCAACGAAATCATCTATAAACGAAGGAAAAAATTCTTTTCTTTTCTTTTGTTTCTTGTGTGGCGATGTTTAAGTCCATAGTTTAAACACCACCATTGTATTCTCCTTAAATGTATTTAATGAATAATTTAATGAATAATTTAATGTTATTGTATTCCAACAAACAAACTGCAGAATACGTTTCATTCGGTCATCGAATTTTTACAGATGGCTGCCCATCGTAGAGAAACAACAACAACAACACTATTATTGTCCATAAATTAACAGAAAGATAGACAGAAAAAGCCATTAAATTAATTTTCTGAACATCTTTGTCTGTCTATCGGTTTATTTAAATTATTTTAGTCAACAGATGGCAGCACTATAACCAATAAATGTTGAAATACGTTTAGTTGGATATCTGATGAAAAAACGAAATTACAGTATATCAGATTTTTTAAATAAATTATTGATGAAAATAATGAGGACAATTTTTTAATTACCTTTAAATTGAGATGTTTTCTTTAAAGGTCATATCCATCAAGAAATGAACTGTTCCATCATTTTCTACACCAAGATAAACATGATAGTGTATTATTTGAAATGATGTTTATTTTATTATTTTAGCAAATAAATTAATTTCTCTAATTAATAAGAAACTTATCGAATTTAATTACTGTGCAATACATGATAATTCAGCTAAAGAGAAAAAATAATAACAATACGAATACATCTGATCAATTAAAAATACAATTGCCCATTTCTAATGAAAGTATGCACTAAAGCAGATGAGAGCAGAAGGTTGCCTTATTTTGCATCAACTTTTCTTGTTCTCTTTAATTAAAATATTTCTTTTAAAGCTTTGTTCTTTCTTCTGGAGTTATTTTTTCTCTTTGTCTACATTAGTTCCAATTTATTATACGGAGATAGAAAAAAAAGGTGGTTATGGCTGACCTATGTTTTTTTCCCTTCTAATTCTTAATGTTCGTCCTGAAAAAAAAAACAAGGAAAACTCCCAGTAACTTCTTCCCTACATTCTCTGCAGAATTTGGATGAATCTGTAATTAGGTTTATATTTTTAGATTTGTTTCCAAAATAAAAGTCTCTAGCTTTCAGTAGTACATACATAGCATGTGCTTCCACCTTGCGGAACACATAAGAAACATTTATTTAAAGGAATTCTACATAAGATCTTTAGAGATTACAACACAAAAAAATTTAATTGATTTTAAAATTCGTTTTAGTAGAAGGAACTCGGCAGTGATTGATTAGCTCTGTTACGATGGATAGTTGTTGGAATAGTTTAATATGGACGATGCAGGGAAATGGGAAATTTGATTTCATCCAAAGTATGTTTCGGTTAGTATTTTTAAATTATCGAGAAGTTTCATACAAATCGAATTTCTTTTGGAAAGAAGATGTAATGGTAGAAGTATCTGTGTGAGGTAGATGAACTGAGTTCGTATTTAATAATTTGCTGTTATGACAGAAAAGCTGGTTGCTGGAAACGGAAGCAGTTTTACACTTTACTTCCTCTATTTATTCAGTCTGCATAAAACGGAAGCAAATCTTGCGCTTCTGTTGAAAACTTCCGGATGTAATGGAAGTAGATGTTGCTCTTCTGTGACAACTTCCGGATGTAAACGGAAGTAGATGTTGCGCTTCTGTAGACAACTTCCTGATGTAAACGGAAGTAGATGTTGCGCTTCTGTAGAAAACTTCCGGATTTAAACGGAAGTGAAAGTTACTTCCGGTTTTGTTAGGACTAACTGTTTAACTTAATGATAGCACTAAATTCAGGAGTAACATTTTATTCCTATAAGATAAAAATTGATCGTTTTTTTTTTAGTTGTAAATTCATGAGCTCTTTATGTTACTTTCAGTTTATATATTCTAATCAGGTCTGTCTCCATAAAAATAACGAAGAGAAAAGAAAGAAAATAAAGTATTTTTGTCAATTTGAATACTAATTAATGTACATTTGCTATTTATGAATAACTGAGGGAACTTATCGGGTTATTTTTCTCCTATTAATATAATATGGCGCATTTTCCACCTAATAAAACAACGTGTCCACTGGGACTCGTACAATGATAATGCATTTGGGCTAATTCCCAATAGAAATGAAAACGAAAAAAAATCATCAGGTAATTCATATCCGTTGTAAGGATGACAAGCGGTTGTCCTTGGCCATGTGTACTTCAGGTATATGTGCGCCGTTATTAAGTGGATGATTCGTGCTTGTTCGTCTCATCGATTACACATAAAGTAGGGGTTCTGGCAGACGCGCATGACACCAGTGTACACAGATCTGGTCGCCACCCTGTCGTCACACTAAGAACTTTGAAAACAACTTCTAAGAAAGATTGAGATGAATACTATAATAATAACGTAATTGGAAGGAGGTAGGAGGGAGATCGAAATCTGTAACCATACTCGTCTGATTTATGTATTCGTCTGCTTCGTTGTCGGTTGTTTTATCATCACATCCATAGCAACTGCATGATATCACAACATTCTGTGCAAAAGTCATAGTAACGAGGTAGGGGACAGTTCAAAGTTACACTGACGGTTGTACTACGTGCTGGCTAAATTACGTTTTGCGACGTCATTGGTGACGTCAGTTGTCTGCACTTCAAATAAATGGTTGGATATTGATTATTCGGCAACAAACTTGAAGTTCAGAAGTGACTTCTGCAAATTGTGTGTCATTGATATTATGAGGTAGTAATGAGGGATGTGTTAAGTTTTTTTCTGCATTCTTCTAGTTTACTTGGTGATTTTGTTTCCCCCAAAGCGTTGCGTGAACCAAACGATTTTGTTTTCCTGTAAAATATTTTCTGGAAGATAAAACCAACAGTTGTAGCCTACAAAAGCTTTGAGGGCTGTAGGTCGTACGTTATTAGGATACAGTAGTTCAAGGTCATTTAGGTCATTTTGTTTACAAGTTACAAGTGAGCCCTCTCTAATCGTATTTGTGACCATTTCTGTCGTGTGGGAAGATATACGTAGGATATAGTATACTTACTGAAGTTATTACGTGGGCTTATGGGTGTGGAGGCGTTCCTGGCATTTGGAAAACCATGAAATAATGAAAAGGCTAAAGTTAGCTTGCTGTTAAACTTTTATGTGTTTTTCATTGCATTTCCCCGAAATATATTTTCGCTAACATGATACCACGATGGCAATTAATTCTCATAATACAGGGCGTAGCAAATAGTCTGTGCCAGTATCTGGAAACTTTATCCTTACAACCACTTAACGTTATTCCAAAAGCGTAAAAGGCAGGGCTGAGAAAGAGCAAACACGCATGTGAATTGTACAAACCCATTCCATTTATTCCACACATGTCTTAATTATCAAATTCCATTTCCAGGATTCGCAACCTCTGTTTGAATAAGCAAGTTAATATCACGATGATGTTATGGTGAACCATATGTTCTGAGGAACCTATCGCTATTAGGTATGTGTGCCTAATAAAGTGCCCGCTTAGTATATATGTTATTAATGACAAAGATTTTGCTCCTGTTGGGCTTGTTAGTTTAATCTTGGCTCATTAAAATAATTAATGCTGTTCTGGACAATTTGAACTGTACAGTGTCTGTAGTGACTTGGTTTGAAAACATGGGCGTGTGCAAATGGGGCTCAGGCTTGATTGTCCTGAGCCTCATTGAACACCTTTGGGTGAGTTGCAATGTTCTCTTCTTTCCAATTAACTGAAGGATGAGGAGGAATGGACTACAATACTGCTTCCCTCTTATCAAAATTGATTCGGAGTCTACGGATGAGGATACTGTGAGTAATTAAGGGTTGGCCGTTGTCAGTAAGAGGTTACCACATTGAGCATCCTTCCTGGTGAGCTACATTTTGCACACAGTTGTTGTTTGGTTTTAGGAGCATCGGTGACTAAGGCCATGTCGCTCCGTGTATATTGTCTGTAAATTGTGTGTATTCAGAGGTCGATTTTCTGTTTACTTGACGAAAAACCCAAATTTATGGGAGAAAAAATTATGCTACTTCCGTCTGAGACCGGCTAACTCGGCCACGTTGTCAAAAAGGCCATAAATTCCTCACATCATCGATGGGATTCGAACTCAAGTCTTTTCCACCCGGTGTGGAGAGGACTGCGATTCCACCAACTGTTTGCACATAGATTTTTCCCCACAGAGATTCCCAGCGTCACCTGGTGGCAGAAATTTCTATGAAAGCCCATCGACGACTGTGATAAACTGCTAGTTGCAAACAAAGCCAAATAGCGATTCGCTAGAGAGATAAGCAGTAGAGGACATTAAGAAGTATCTATCCAGGTAAGTTGCTGCCAAAAATACTTTTAGTAGGGGTTGCTGCTGCTGTTTGTAGGTCGCAAACGACAGCACTGGTCACGATAGCTAGCAAAAGAAGTTAAATGGGAAAGAGCGCAAATCACGGACACTGTAGGATCCCCTGAAATGAATTTGAAAAAACGGAACTTCACACACACACACACACACACTGAAAATGTGCACGTGAAAAATCCAACCAATCCAACTTACTGAAGGTACGTGCTTCATTTCATCTCCGGTTAAACGCTTACGAAAACGATTTACGACAGACCTTCAGCAGCGTGTGCAAGATTTATTCAGCGCACGCGAATAAATCTCCCCTTTCCTGTCCCCCTCCAACTTAGCTCAGGAATTCAGAACTTAAAATGTCACCAAATTCCCAGTTGTTAATGTAAACATGACAACCTTCCTCCATGTTGCGTTTTCTGCACGATATACTCGTGCCTCATAACCTTAGTTACCTCTGTGTAACTTCTAAAAAAATTATAACTAAAGGATACTGGAATAATATATTCCTGTCACTAAAAATAGCCCTTAAGGGTAGCATAGTTGGTATAATCACAGTCTTCTTAAACCGGGTGGTAAAGACCCAATTTCGAATCCCCTCAGTGATGCGATGAAATTTGATAGTGCAAGGAAGCCACACGCTTTTGCTGCACTGGTCAGAAAAAAAATAATAAGAAAATACAAATTATTTGTCCCTCCCCTCACATAGATGACTATCCAGTTGACCTTTAAATTTATTTAACCTCTCAGCCTCAACTATCTGTGAAGGCAACCGGTTCCAGTAATCAACGAATGGCTGACTAAAAGAAATGGGCCTTTTTCTCAACGTGGCTGAGTTAGTCAGTCTCAGGCGAGGGAGGCAGCATAGTTTTTTTCCTGGAAACTCCAGTTTCCATACATGTATACTATGCTACCAAAAGTATGGAAGCCAGTAACAAATAACGCACATTCTGTGCAAATTTTTGGTTATTCAAATATTATAGAGGGCAGTGCAGTATAAGGGTTGCTGCTCTACCCTTTATAATATATACTGGTAAAAGTAAAGCTAGAGAAGGTTATATTAGGAGGGATTAGGATAGGTGTGTGTTAAGCTCCAAATCATCTGTATATTATGTTTGCAATTGCATGTGTTCTTCGGTCGGTTTGCTGGATGAAAAACTTCGGTTTCCGGAAGTAAAAACACTGCGCAATCTCCGTATGAGCTTGAGTAACTCGGCCACGTTGTGGATCAACTCTATAAAAATGTCTTGTGCCATTGGCAAGATTCGAACTCAGACCTTTTTTCGCCTGGTTTGTGAGGGAGGTTATTATATCCACCCGTGAGGGCATTGAAAAACGTAGGAGCATAATTTGCAATTTACCTGCCTTAAAGAATTGAGTTCAGAGAATTTGAACATTGGCAGGTGATAGGATGATAGAAGGCAGCAGCATCTCGTGGCCTGCCAAGTGGTAAACCCCGATTCGGGTCCCAAAACAAAGTAGTCAAATGTATATTGCTCTGGTTGAAGGAGATTTACTTTTATTGGGACTTAGTTCCTCTCGAATTCGGCCTAACCACTGTGCCAGCCGCAAAGGTATCAACTTCTTGACCGAATTTCTGGCGCAAAAATCGTTAATCAACTTCGGAGGCTAAAATGGTGGACTTATCAGGGAAAAGTTCATTCTCAATATAGTTACTGATTCATCGCTATTTCTACTCTATTCTGGCCTTCTAACTGTCCACCTTAAATAAAACAAAGTGTAGGATCCTTCCCTGTTTAGTCCAAAGGAACTGGAAGATGCAAATGACGCAGTATGTACACGAAGAACAAATGTCCGAAAGTGCTCCTACGGCAGTGCAGAGATGGATTAGATGCAAGCACCTGAGGAAAGACGCGAACACCCTGACAGCCCGTGTAGCGTCCGCCCAATGCATCACGACACACAAGATCGTTAACCGTCGCGTCGACTGGATGCTGTTCGGTGACCACGTGGGAGATGCAGATGTAAACCATCCCTGGCAAGGTTGGAAAGGAACGCTTCGGCGATGAAACGCAAATTAAGGAGCGGGCAACGAATATTTCCCGATTCTACCGTATAGACGACGACGCCACCTGGGTCAATCGCGACAGCACACTGCAAAGAAAATAAAGCCACTCAGCGAACGAAGAATAAAATAAGAAAAAAAGGAAGAAAAATCTCTCCGCGCTCCATCTCCAACCCGAACAAACACAAGTAGTGCATTACAAAGCTGCCGCTACGACAACCCCCCGCTTTTTTGTGACGACTGCCTTCCGTACGACGTTCCATTACATTTAACTTTGATGTTTAGAAAAGGGATATCTAAGCTCCTACCTTCGTATTTGCTTTTACTTCGAGAGCACTCCCTCTAGAGTTGCCAGAAATGCCACGACCCTCTTTCTAGAACAATCTGGGCGGTGGTAGACCATGGGTAAGTGGGCCAAGCGAAGTAGTCCTTCGCAAGATCTAATGGATCACGTGGACTTTTATTTATATATCAGACTCGGGGACCTCGCTCTAATTGCCCACTCGGTTTGTTGCACACTTCTGCACATTCTACCACTTCCCTTTCGACTCTCCGATACATTGGATACTATTGAAAAGCTGTTATCCATGGTTCGCTTCAGGTTTCTTGGTTAGCGGTGGTTTAACAGGCAAAAGGAAGCTTTCTAACTCCCGTTTCTCTCTTCTGTGTGCTCTCCTACAAAGGTCAAATTAAGGGAATCCGAGACAAAAGAACAGGAAGTAAGTTTAAGAGGAACAATATAATAAGGTTATTCAATAAAAAACTAGTAATAGTTCACGATTTATGTATTTAGTAAACTGATAACAAAAACCAGTGACTCTTATGCGCGAACTGAATTTTTCTTTTCTGGGCATCCGCCATATATCCATTCATTCTTCCAATACACGGTATATGAACAGACTATGTAATATGTATGAAAAAAAGGACGTAATAATTGCTGCATTTTTATTAGTCTGATTTCAATGAGACTTGGAATTGTTGTACAAATCTTTTTAAAAGACCCAAGCATAAAATTTCATGAAAATCCATCTATTGGGAGTAGAGTTTTTACATGCGGACGGACGGACATAGTGAAGATAACAGGCGCTTATGTATATACCGAACAGATAAATGCGAACATGCTTGTTGTGGGAGAAAAATTCTAAATAACCTTACCCCTTAATCCCGAGATGGAGATATAATATATGAATTTACTAGGGCCGGCCGTGTTCCTGGGGAATATAGACAATAATGACAGCCGTTCTGTTTGTTAGACCGCCTAAATAACGTGTCTGCTCTGCTTCTGTGTATTGGAGAAAAGCATTATTTTGCATAGCTGAAAAGACACTTCATCAGTCTATGATTAAATATCTTTACTCCAAATATAGTACCTTACTTTTCAAACAGCCCTATTTAAGACTTGTACCTATTTCGCAAATTGATATTTTAAATTTGGTTTCTATGAAGGGCTTCGCCCTTTTGCTTCTAATAACAATATGATCATCTTAGTGATGTTTAAGATTTTGGAAGAAGGTGATTGAAACTAGTACCTGGTATTCAGTAAATTGCTTTAATAATCCTGGGTATTAGTAAACAAAAAGCCCGAATCTTTGGAATTTGTGAACAGAAAATGGGCTCCAAATCCCCCATCCATTTTCACTCTCTTTTATCTCTCGACTGAGACAATACTGTTCACCTAGACTTCTAGCTATCTTTGGCAAAAGAATGAAAGAGAATGATGGAGATGACAGGATCTTCCAACAAAAGCGAAGTGGAATTAAAAATATCTTCTTAAGGTTTGACCTTCACCTTTAATGGTTGGTTGATACCTGTCTATTTTTGTACAATGAAAAACAGTTGTTTTTTGTAAGTCAGGAGTCTCTTCTATGTCACATCACCACAGTGCTTTTGACATCCTAATTCTTATCAGTGAATGAGACGAAATCTTCTAAATCCAGACAAAATCTTTTAAAACTACGTCTAGACGAATAAGTAAAAAATCTGGTTTCTATTTCGGGTATTTCGCAGATAGAAACTGAGTTAATCTTGTGTATGCATACATGCGTTAAACGCCAAAGTAGCTAAGGCGGTGAGGCGTGTTTATGTCCCTAAATTACGTTCATTCTCTGGTCGATTTGTCTATATACTGGATGAAAAACCAGACAACCCTCGCCGAATAACTTAGCCACGGTGATAAAACCCATAAAAATTCCACTCGCTTCGATGAGATTCGAACCAGGGTCTTTTCCACATACGATGTGGAAGAAAATCGATGTTCTCATAAGTTCTGATGGTCCTTATTTTGTAGAACTCCATCTACAATTTCCCAGGGCCATTTCCACAGTGTTGTTAAGGCAGTGATTGTAACCACTGTACAACGCAAACTTTTAAGAAGATTGAAAAACCTTCGGATGAAGAAACCAAGAAGAGGAGATCAGGATGGACTCTGCATCAAGAGGGTGATCCCGCTCATCGCTTGTAGATTTCGCAGAGTATGATTGAAGAAATGGTTATTGAGTAGAATGGTCATCTCCAGTCTGCCTGATTGAGTTCCATCTGGTGGTCAGGAACTTTTTTGGTAGGATTAAGGTTACTTCGTTTTTTCTTACAGTAATTTGGGTTGTTCATCACGCAGAAGAGATAAGAAAGTCTGTACAAGAAATAATATAAGATGTATGTGATATATATCTATAATTACATAAGAAACGCACAGGAAACATAAATGTACAAGAAAGTCTGTAGAAGAAGCGTACAAGAAAGTCTGTAGAAGAAGCGTACAAGAAAGTCTGTAGAAGAAGCGTACAAGAAAGTCTGTAGAAGAAACGTACAAGAAACGAACAAGAAACGTACAAGAAACGAACAAGAAAGTCTGTAGAAGAAGCGTACAAGAAAGTCTGTACAAGAAACGTGCAAGAAAGTCTGTACAAGAAACGTGCAAGAAAGTCTGTACAAGAAACGTGCAAGAAAGTCTGTACAAGAAACGTGCAAGAAAGTCTGTACAAAAAACGTGCAAGAAAGTCTGTACAAGAAACGTGCAAGAAAGTCTGTACAAGAAAGTCTGTGCAAGAAACGTACAAGAAAGTCTGTACAAGAAACGTGCAAGAAAGTCTGTACAAGAAACGTGCAAGAAAGTCTGTACAAGAAACTTGCAAGAAAGTCTGTACAAGAAACGTGCAAGAAAGTCTGTACAAGAAACGTACAAGAAAGTCTGTACAAGAAACGAACAAGAAAGTCTGTACAAGAAAACTGTACTAGAAGCATATAAAAACGTACTAGAATCATTGAGGAAAATCTGTATAAAGAAGCATGAAAGAAAACCCGGTTTAAAAGAAATGTACAAAAGACAAGCAAGAGATGTACAAGAAAATCTGTACTGATTATGAAAGTACATATTTTACTTTATTGTTTAAACAAACAACGAAGTAAAATCTGTGTTTTCACGATTACAAGGCACTTTGGAAGCATTAAAAGAAGGTTTAGCAATTGCACGCGCAGTGGGATTATTTTGTATGGGATAAAGCGCAGTCTGAACATCAGCAACACCTTATTTTGGTGTTTACGCTTTTGTAATACAGCCGACAGGTCATTCACCTAATGTCGCCCCGCCAAAAGGCATAAAAAGTCAAATTTAATTCCGTTGCAATGTAAATAAAGAGTGAAGCAGACTCCTTCTTCTTCTTCTTTGCTTGTAATCTCGAATGGCTTCCATTATTTCGGGATGCACTAATGAAATCTTTTCTTACTTGCCTTCTTAGACAGAACAGATGAAGCGCATCTTTTCCACCACCGCTAACATCCAGGGACCGCACGATGTTTTGGTCGTGCCATTTACGGTCTAACGGGAGGGGAGAAGGCACGCTTTATGACGGTCACGTGGAAGATGGTGAGAACGCATCTCCACGTGCTCTCCTAATTGTAGCTTACGACGCATTCGCGAAACGACCCCCTTCAATGGATTATGAGCTCAGGCTTCTCCGTGACACGTACGCTTACACTCCCAATTGAACACTGGGTCTGCAAGGGTCACCGAACCCTCGTGCAACTACGAAATAACTTTTCTTGAAGAGATCCTTAACTATAAAAAAAAAGTTTGCAATTTCTTAGCAACTGGCGAATGGGTAGTAAGTGGGCATTTCTTCTCTTTGCAGAGAAATGAATGAAAGATCAAAAAGGATAAAAATTTAGTCTCAGATTAACAGGAAAGAAGTATTTCCTGACAGAATCTGCAATTTTTTGTTAGCAGAACCATCTAGGGAGAACTGGTCTTCAATGTTTTGGGCAGAAAACTCTGCAGTATTCTTCAAAAGGATTACCTGCAGCTGGTTGGTTGATTTTGTGCCAGGACAGCCAAGGGAATGAAGTGTCAGTGTATTGTGTCCGTTAATTGCATGCTTTATATGATTTGTGTTCCTGTTTTTTGGATGAAAAACCCAGGCAAGAAAAAATCTTTCAATTGGCGACTTATCTCTTTTCTTGACAATAAATAACGTGCCAAGAAGCCTCGGACCCTTCATAAAGTAAGGATAAATAAGAAAGTTCAAAACAGGTCCTTATTTGTCAAGCAATATTACGAAAGTTGTGGAGTAACCACTCCTTCCTGAATTTCTTTTAAAAGGGGCAATTCGTCTAAAGATGCCCTGTCGATTTGTCCACAGGTAAGAGATGTTGAAGTTAAAGAAAGACCAGCGAACGTACAAGATTACCCGTCTCCTTCCAGGTGGTGATTTATCAAACCTGGACTGTCCACGGGCAGTGTTGCTTCTTTGAGTTTCATACAGGTCCCTTCACTCAATGAACTCTGCTGCCATCTGTCTTTCTTTGTGACTATACACACTTCTCGTGCCGAAATTGCAAGAGGAAAAAAAAACTCTGTGAAAGGAATAAAATATGTTCAAGCTTACCTCCTGACGCTTTTGCCTTCAAGAAGGATGGAGATTAACTGAGTGTTGCCGGGAAGATACATCTTCCAGTGGCAAGATGGATGTAAAAGACCTGGGGAGCATGGAGCCCAGCAAGCGGGACAGTGTAAAGAAGAAAATAATGACAGCAAGAGGATCACTGCGAAATGAAGAGGAATGAAGAAGGGTAAAGCACTGCTAAAAACGACAAGTGGAAATTATCTGCCAAGAAATAACTTGGAGAGCGAAGAACAGCAAATGCCTCCGCGCTGATGCAAGACAGTTCAAGAAACAATTTTCTCAGAAAATAACGTTTATTTGCAGAAACTGAACGAGCCATATGGAAATGAAATAATAACGTGTTTCTCGAGAGAGCAGAACGAGTATATACACATTGGAATCCAAAAGTTGAGTTACAACCACGAAATCTCAATGAAAAAGAAATCTTTGATAGAATTAGATTAAATGTTTTTGGGCAAGAATAAATTAAGCTGAGTTTTGAAAAACATGCTTCTATTTTTGATCACTCATGATATCCATCTTGTGAGCCAGAACTAAATTTTCCTGACTATTCCCTTTCTTTTTTATTTAGATACACTAAGAGGACACTTTATTAGGTACACCTATCATTTGGATAAAATGGTACGCTCTTTCGGTATCGCGTGTTCGTTGTCAAGTCTTATAAAGCAGGTGGGCAGATTACACAGGGCTGCTGTATATGCACAATTCAGTGCGAGAATGGGCTAGATCAAAGATTTAAATGAATCTGATGGTAACTGGTGATAGATGCATCTATAAGAGTATCTTGGAAACGGCGACGCTGCTAGGGATTTCATGTACGACTTTGGGTCTCGTGTATAGAGATTGGTCCAATAACGAAATAACATCCAATCAAAAGCCGGAAACAGCTCGTGATGTGAGAGACCAATGGAAGCTGACAAGACTTGTGCAGGGTAATAGAAAGGATACAGTCGGTCAAATAACAACCCAGTGACCAAAGAGGCATTTCAGAACGCATAACTGGTATTTCGTTCACTGATGTAGTATCGCAGCCGACAACCATCCCGGGTTCCACTCTGGTCAGCAAAAAGCAAGAAAGTACCATTAAAGTGAGCTTAGGAATGCCAACACTCTACAATGGAGGATACCAAAAAAACGTTGTGGGTCAGACGAAGAATCCGGTTCTTGCTGTTTCGCACTGATGTGAGGACCGGAATATGAAGAAAGCAACGTGAGCCCATGGATCCATCCAGCAAAACTGTCAACGATGCAAGCTGGTGGGAACCAAGAGTCCTAATAGCGAACTTCCATAAGCGTCATCATTTGGTCTAAATGTACAGTGAGGTTAATTTAAAATGAGTTTTAGAAGACTCTTGTAATGCTCTAATTTGAAAATTTAATACGATTCAATTGACCAATCTTCGAAGAGTCTGCCACAAACTTGACATTTATGGGCGAATTTTGCTCATTATTCAACGGCTAATGCCTCGTGTGTTTCAATAAAGATTGAAAACCAACCAGATTGAAAAACGATGTAATATTTATGTTAGAAATAGTCGTATTGCTGTCCAATAAGTAACTTCTTATTTTTCTTTTACTGATAAACCAAAAAAATTATTCGTGCTAATGCTGGTACCAACAATCTTTCCTTTTTCGAAATTTATATTTTATAATTCAAGTATATGTTAAGGATAGAACGAATTAAATACAACCCTAAGTGTATACAGACGTACAAAATATTATTCGGTTAAATATTTTGCATTCAGTGTTAATTAAAGTGTCTTAGTGTTCGTATATGTTTCTCAGATGAGAATATGGGAAGGACATCCTTAGTTCTCCCTTTCTAAAACAAGCTATTAAACCGAGCCTTGTGACCTTTACCCAAATCGAAGAATCACTGGCTGATATATTCAGGGGTTTTCGTATCGATCCATTTCTCGACTAGCATAACTTGTCGCGGCCACTTAGTCCAGATAGAAGCTACCTTTGTCTTGAGTTCCACCACATTCTATGCATACTGTTCCGAAATTCGGATGCCTAACTTCACCATAACAACTACAATAATCTAATTGCATAAAATCTAATTGCTTTCTGATGACTGACTCGCTCACAACAACTAAGAAAATCAGAAACCCATTTATGAGACACATTGGCTTCAGCCGAACTGTTTGGAACCTCCGGAGGAGTGCAGTGGTTACGTCTCCAATTTATCCATTTCCTCTGTTGTTTGAAAATAGCTCGAATTGCCAGTTTCAGTTATTACTATTTATTTTAATGACTTTTTTTATCCTTATGGGATTTTTTCCACCACGGGTACGGGTACCAAGTGCATGGGGTGGTTGGTTTTGTCCAGTTACTATTATTGTTGTTGTTGTTGGTCGAGGAACTCTGACTACCCTACAGTTGTTCGGGATCGCGGCTTTCTGGAGCTTCATATAATGTCCTCTGGGAGGCCCTTTGTGTTAGGTTCTTCTTATGAAGGGTCTTTGGTACTATGATGGTGGTTGACAATGTGAAAGAGATGGTCATTACTTTTTTTCCTTATGCCACATTTCTTTGACTTCCTGTCTTAGATCTGTGTACGTCCTAATATTTTCCTCCTAGGTTTTCTTCGGTTGCTGGTGTTGGGCACCGCTACGTCGATGAGGTAGGTAGCCATTTCCTTTTGTCGATGAGAGTTATGCCTGGTCTGTTGTGGGGAATCGTCTTGTCCATTATTATGGCATGGTCTCAGCATAGTTTGTAAGCAGGGGTCTCTAGTACTTTCTGAGGTTCTTTTTTGTAATAAAGTACATTTTTTTTGATCAACTGGAATTTTTGCGCTAGCTTCTGATATATTATCCTGGCGACCTGGTTGTGTCTTTGAGCGTACTCCGTTTGGTTGATAACTCTACAAACCGTGGTAACGTGCTGGATCTTGAGTCCAGGTGGCATCGTCGATGTGTCATTCGTTACTCTGGTGTCCTTAGCGATGTATTTTCTGTAGTTCTTGGTATTTATTACCTGATCTTGGATGGTGAGCATGAATCTTTCGGTCTCGGGGAAGTTCGTGAGTCAAGCGTTGGAAGCCATCTTATCTATGTATTCTTGATGGAAGTCATTGTAGTGTCTGCCATGGAGTGTCTTCTTCGCCCATATTTCTGTCTTTGCTTTTTTTCTGTCTGTTCCCCTTTTTGAGGTTTAGTGCCGTTTGTCTACCTTTCTCATGGCTTGGTAGATTGGTGCTGTGTTTTCCTGGAAGTAATCTCGCAGGTTCTTAATCGCCTTCTCTTGTTCAGTGAGGTCAGTCAATCCCCTCCCTTCTTTACGGGCTATAGTCAGTCTCTCGATGGCCGACTTCGGGTGGTTTGGGCGCTTCTTGGTCATCATTAAATCCTCTTGGTCGATCAAATAATCTCCTCCAGCTCGGTGTTGGTCCAATCTACGATCCTGAATGAGTACGTAAGTACTGGACTGCGTAGATGTTTAAGGCTCTGCATGTTCCCGCCATTCAGCTTTGTTTTTAGCAGGCTCATTGGTCTCTGATGGTATTCAGCGCTGGTCCCAAAGGAACTAGTAGTTGTTGGTGACTCTATTGTCAGGGAAACGGGAAACATGCTTTGTAAAAAGGATAGGTGGAATAGGACCAGGGTATGTCTGCCAGGGGCAAAAGTTGATGACGTTGTAGAGCGGATATCATCTTTTAAGGGCACAAAAGGTGATATAGTTGTACACGTTGGCACTAATGACATTAAGAGTAGGAGACCGGCAGAATTACTTGACAAGTACAGGTCACTGATGAAAAAAAGCCGTGAATTAGGGTTGAAATTGAAAGTGTCTGCAATTCTGCCCAGACACGATAGGAGGGAGTATATGATGAGAGCCCTGTCAATCAATTCGGCCCTGGAAAGATTGTGCAGGGCTCAAGGGGTAGAATTTTTTTCAGCCTGGTCTGTACTTGTTAACAGGAGAGACTGCTTCTACAGGGATGGGATACACTTAAATAGAAAGGGTGCAAGAATGTTTGCTGATGCTATCGAGGCAATGTTAGGTGGGTCGGAAAACTGCTAGATTGGGGGGATACAAGGACTAATAGATTAACAGTAGCCACTGGCAGAGGTGAAAGTGATTCTTGCACTGCTTCTATTGGAATGAGCCGCAGCCTGGAAATTAAGATGCAGGATATTTCAGAGACTGCTGGGAATCATTGGGGTACAAGTAAACACATGGGTTGTGTTAGGGTAGCTAAGAAAAAGAACAGGTGCATGTATACTTGTGTGTACACCAATGCTAGGAGTTTAGTAAATAAATTTGATGAATTTGAGGTATTGCTCAAAACATCAAAGGCAGATATTGTGGGGATTTCAGAGACGTGGTGTCACACAGATATAAGAAATGCAGAACTGGAATTTGGGGAGTACAATGTCTACAGAAAGGATAGACAGGATAGGAAGGGAGGAGGGGTTATGCTATTAGTTAAAAAACACATAAAATCCAAGGAAGTGAAGCCAGTGGACATCGCTGGACAGTGCAGTGTCGAGTCAGTTTGGTGTGACATAAGCATTGGGAGATCAAAATTGAGAGTAGGAGTGCGCTATAGGCCTAATGACTCTGATGAGTATAATAAGAAACTGTTCGGAGAAATAGAGTGGGCCAGTAAATCAGAGAGTCTTATAATGGGGGATTTTAATTTCCCAGATATTGACTGGAATTTGGGGGCTGGTCACTCACACAGTAGCAAGGCTTTTGTGGATTTATTGGATGATTGTTTTCTACATCAGCATGTTCGGGAGGCAACTAGAGGGAGTAACACTCTTGATTTGATTATCAGTAGTGATTCTTCATGCATTAAGAATCTGCAGATAAATGAACCACTAGGTGGCAGTGATCACAGTGTGCTGAAGTGGGAGTTACTCAAAGAGGTAACTACCATTAGGGGTAAAGGGAAGGGGTATTGCTTTCGTAAAGGCGACTACAATGGACTGAGACAGTATTTAAATTCTATACAGTGGGATCAACTGATGATATTGCCAACAGCAAATTCAAAATGGGAAGCATTCAAAGAACTTATCGTGGAAGCTACTAGGCTTTACATACCAACTAAGAAATATTGTTCAAGGTTTAGGCCTAAATGGTTGTCAGATGAACTAATGAGGCATATGGCAGAGAAGAAAAATGCATGGGATACATACAAATTAACACGTGACACGGACGCCTATGATAGATACAAGTTGATCTGTAACCAAGTTACAAAGGAGGTTAGGCAGGCGAAGGCAGATTACGAGAGATCCTTGGCAAGGGATGCGAAGAAAAACAGCAAAGAGTTCTTTACTTATGTAAACTCTAGAAGGAAGGGGATGAATCAGATTGGTCCACTTGAGATCGATGGGTCAACTGTTGATGACCCTGCTCGGGTAGCTAACAAACTAAATGAATATTTTGCATCGACATTCACACATGAGGAGTTATTCAGCGAGGGGAATGCCAGAGGTGTATTCAACTCTAGCAGTAAGCTAGAGAATCTTGTAATAACTGAGAGCAAAGTGGAGGAGAAATTGTTGAAGATAAACACAAGAAAGGCACCTGGGGTGGATGGGATCTATCCAGTTATATTAAAGGAGGCAGCAAAGGAGGTAAGCAAACCCTTAGCCATAATTATGAGAGCTTCCTTGGACTCAGGGGAGGTACCCATTGACTGGAGATGTGCAAATGTGACCCCAATTCACAAAGGGGGATCAAAGGCTGACACAAGTAATTATAGACCTGTGAGTTTAACTTCTGTTCCCGGAAAATTAATGGAGGCACTGGTGAAAGAAGCACTGCAGGATCATCTAGACAAGACTTCAGTTATAGCTAGGACACAGCATGGTTTTGTTAAGGGGAAGTCTTGCCTGACCAATTTGATTGGATACTATGATGCAGTCACAAAAGAACTGGATGCAGGGAATAACTTTGATATTATATACTTGGATCTTAGAAAGGCTTTTGATACTGTTGCACATGGAAGACTGCTGCACAAATTGGAGCAGTGTGGCATTGGAGGCAAGTTGCTGCTATGGATAAAGGGGTGGTTGAGGGGGAGAAGACAGAGAGTGGTAATCAATGGACACTGCTCATCGTGGACTAATGTTATTAGTGGAGTCCCTCAGGGTTCAGTATTGGGGCCTTTATTGTTTTCTGTATTTATAAATGATATTGATGATGGTATATCAGGCTTAATGTCCAAGTTTGCAGACGATACGAAGGTTGGCAGGGTTGTCAAGGACACTACTGACACTATGCTGCTGCAACAGGATCTGGAAAGGTTGAGCAGATGGGCTGAGAGGTGGCAAATGAAGTTTAACATTGACAAATGTAAAGTACTACATATGGGAAACAGCAACCCCAGAGCAACGTATCAACTCTGTGGTACTACACTGACAGTGGTAGAGAATGAAAGGGACCTGGGGGTGGTGGGGCAGGCAGATATGAAGTTCTCTGAGCAGTGCAGACGAGCTGCAAGAGTAGCTCATGGTGTATTGTCAATGATATATAGGAATTTTTCTAGCAGGGATAAGGAGGTGATTATTCCCTTGTATAAGGCAATGGTCAGGCCACACCTAGAGTACTGTATACAGGCCTGGAGGCCTCATTTCAGGAAGGATGTAGAGCTGCTGGAACGAGTACAGAGAAGGGCAACTAGATTGGTGAATGGGACAAAGGGGTTCTCTTACGAAGAAAGGCTTAAGTTTTGCAAATTACAGTGTCTGGAAACTAGGCACCAGCGAGGTGATCTGATAGAGGTGTATAAAGCCTTGAATGGTTTAAGCATGCTCAATGCTGATGGGATTCTTCCTCTAGCTCAGAAAAATCACCTGAGAGGGCATAAATTCAAATTGAGGAAAGACAGATGTAGGATAGACGTGCGGAAATTTGCCTTTAGCCAGCGGGTGGTTGGTGGGTGGAACAGACTTCCATCCCTTGTCGTGGAAGTTGATAGCCTAAATAAGTTTAAGGCTCAGCTGGACAGGTATTTCGAACGAACAGAGGGGTGAAGTGGAAGTGGTTATTTTTATTTATTTATGTTACTTTTTTTTTTTTTTTTTTTTTGGCTGATGCTGCATAAGCTTGCTTTCTTGCATCAAATGCCTATGCTAATGCTAATGCTAATGCTAATGCTAATGCTATTTCTCAGTCAGGCGGACCTTGATCTCCTTACGTTCTAACTGTTGAGCTTACACCAACCCCAGATATTTGTGGAACTTTCCCTCTGTCATGACTTCAATCTTTTCACCGATCACGGCTTCTTGCATTTGTTTGACAATCCATGGCTTCTTGCATTTGACTAGGCCAAATTTCATCCTGGTGTTGCATAGAGTTTGCTGTCATCCATGTACATCAGGTGAGAGAATGTACAGGTTCTTCCTCTCTTCTTTAAGGGTGTATATCCGTACTTGCTGTTGTTGAGCAGTGGGTTCAGTGCTAGACAGAACCATAGGGGATTCAGGGCATCTCTTTGGAAGATTTCTCTTCTGATTGGACCAGTTTGGTCGTGATGTTCTCGAACTTGGTGGTGGTCGTCCACTTCGCCACGGTTGCTTCTAGGAAGTGTGTCGGGTTGACTTTTTAGATCTTCAGTGTCCCTATTAGCCCTATTATATGGGATACGAAGTCGAAGACCTTGCGGTAATCGATGCCATTATTCCTTCTAAGCGAGAGAGCTATATGATATGTTTTCTTTTATCAGACTGTTTATCTATTTATTCATTCGTTCGTTCAAACAGTTATTCAACTATTGAAATCTCTGCAGCTGATAACTTCCTTAACTCTTGCACCCAAGTGTACTTATTGTATCGATTAAGACAACCTGCATCCCTGTCTAGATAATCAATACAATATGTAGTTGGGATGATAAAATAAATGTAGAAGATGGGATGGAAAAGAAATGTTTTCAAAAGGGTAGTAAAATTCCCTTTTATTTAGATTGAAAAAAAAAAGGTGTAGATGCATCCATATGAAGCAACCGAATTTAACTCAGCAATACAGATATGCAATTTTTTTTATGACTTTTCACTGTGTCATCTTTTACTGACTGGTACAACCGTTAGAGCGTCTGTGTCCTTTGCCTTTTCGCTAAATGAAAGAGAAAGGGTCGGCACGTGTAAATAATGAATGATAAAAGCAAAGGAGCTTCTTATGCAAAGATGGAACGAGACAACTAGCAGTGGAAAGAAATCCGCATATGTAAGTACAGTAATGTGTTTTTGTAGAAGCAGAAACAATTTTAATCAAAATCCAAGATCCTCGTGTGATGCCAACTCCCATTTTCCCATTAGTCATTACGAGATGTAATTTTCCAATGGACGAATTCGTTAAGAAAAATGTAATTTCTCCTAACTCATTCCCCAGAAATTTTTTGTTGATGGCAAAAGTGAAATTACATCTAAATAGAACGATGAAACTTCATCCAAACAAGACACGTAAACAAGGCTTTCTGGAGATAATTGCCAGGATTTATTTAAATCACCGTTTCTCCAAAGGAATATTTACAGGGATCCTTGGAGGAGAAAGATGGTGTGAAAATTGTCGAACGTTAATGATGACAAATGATGCCGTGATGTGAGAATGGTACCAAATACATCTTACTCCCTCCCCCTTCCAATCGGATTTCATTGATTTTTGGGGGAAAGAATAAACGCCAGACTTCCTTTAGGCCAACGCAATCAAGTGAGTAAATAGCTTTAACAGAGATTTCTTTAGCTGCTCAATTAATTCTACGAAAACTAGAAAAGAAGTAAAGAAAATTTCAGAATTTTCATCCCTACTTTTAATATCTGGACACTTGCATATCTACAAATAAAATTTATTAACAGGAAAACTAATAAAGTGTCCTGAAACCTTTATGAGCCTTCTACTCTCCGTGCAACACTCTCCACCACTTTCATCTTAAATGTCCTTCCACCATTGGGCCTTCAAAGGGGCGACAAGTTCACTTCTGGTATTTAGGAAATCTTTCCTCCCACGCACCTGCTGATCCAGTTCATCCCAGAAGTTCTGTATCAGGATTTAGATCAAGGCTGGCCAGTCCATTTTTCGATGCTCATGTCCTTATTTGGGGACAATGAAGCATTGTCCTGGTGATACAGATATGGACCTTCCACGACGCGTTTTCATAAGATCTCAGTATTCATAGCTTCGTTCAAAATAATCAATGGTCCCAGGCCAAACCATGTAATCAGCCCCTGGCCATCACGCTGCCTCCGCCAAACTTCACTGTCCAGATGATATAGTCCAGTTTTTCCGGGCACCCGCCACATCTAGACACGATCGCCAGACGTAGATAGAAGAAGTATCGTGACTCGTCACTCCAAAGCACAGCTTTCCATCGGACTATGGTCCAAGAATGGCAGGCTTTACACCTAGCTAGACGGCTTGGTATTAGTTGGGGTGATTACTGAATTTTGAACAGTTGCACAACCCAAGGAAACTCACACTGACTCACTTACTGAGGGGTCGGGTATGATAGGAACACAAATCGAAAACACTGACCTCTGTTCCTACCAGACCATTCCTTGAATGGCTATCCTGTTACGTTCCATCGACTTTGGAAGTTTTCTTGGTGGTTTCAGCACCAGTCCACTTCCATTTGCAGATCACATCACCATCGTCGACTTGGATCATCAGTGCGTACAGGTCGATTATCATTCCACGCTGGAAGTCTGTAACTCCATCGATCGCGATATCATACATTCGCAATCGTACTACTGTCTCCTGGAAAGTCTACGAGCATGTATATAGTTGTGCTGGTGCTTGAGTAGGACGTGACCATCTATGAACGAAGGTGTGTCCTGATATTAATGGTAAGGCAGTGTATAATCCCAATTCAAATTGTTATGTTAGGTGATAAAAGAAGTAGGCAGAGTAACATTTTTCATATAGGTAATGTCCGGATATTAGAGCCACATGTGGGAGGGCATTATCCTGCTGGAAAATAGCGCTTGAATCGGGTGTAGAAAGAGCAGAAGCACTGTCTTAGCATGATTCCAACGTAACGTCTTGACGTCAACTTCCATCAATAGCAGAAACACGATTGGTCACTAAAGACAACACGATACCATTTGGTGTTCACAAGCAGCTCTCTTCTTGAACCTTTGCGAACTCCGATAACGATGGAATGGCAACAGAGGCAGACGAGTCAACAGACAACCAGTCCTTACATTGGCCTCAGACAGCGACGGACTTAGGATGTTGGAAATCAGAAATCTGGCAATTGCGACAGATCTGTAATCCATATACATTGCCCTGCCATTAATATCCGGGCACCTGCCTTTAGACAAAAAAAAAAAAAGGAAAAAAAAGAGCTTTTATTGTCATTTAATATTTTGTGCTGAAACCTTTTGCTTTCATGATATTTTTATAAATGTCACGTGACATGTTCCTCCACTCGGCCTTTAATGCAGTCACCAGTTCGGCTTTGTTCTTTGGGCGATCTCGACCGTGTACGTACCCGATGGTTCACTACATCCCAAAGATGCTCGATAGGGTTCAGATCAGTACTGTGTGCTGGCCAATCCAACTTTTCCACACCCCTATCATCAAACCACTCAGTTACGACCCGAGCAGTATGGCATGGTGCGTTGTCTTGCTGATATGGGCCTTCCCTGAAGTATTGTCATAATGTTGGAAGTGTACAAATTGTCCAGGCCGACCTGGTATTGTCAATAACGACTAATGGACCCAAACCAAACCATAAAAGGGGCTTCATACCATGACACTGCCTCCATCAAACTTCATTGTTGGGAGGGTATAACCAGGAACGAACTGTTCCCCTGGCATTCACCACACCCAGGAACGGCCATCAGACTGGTAGAGTGCGAACCTCGACTCGTCTATCCATAGGACTGTTCCACTGCTCTACAATCCGAATTACACCATGTTAATCGGAGTCTAGCATTTGTTGAGGTGATCAATTCTGTTGAGGTAATTCTGTTGAACGTGTCATCTTGCATGCCCACTTTTGCAATTGTCTGTTCGAAGCCCAGTGTGCCTTATTTATAGCAGGTTCTGTGACGTGTTGCATGCATAGGACCTGTTTCTTCATCCGTGGAGGGGTGTCCAGATATTAATGGTACTGCAGTTTACGTCACTTATGCATAAAAACTTTTAGATAAATCCATCCATTCTTTCTAAGTGGACAATTTCAATGACAAGCAGTGGAAAAAGAATAAATAATTGCTTCCTACTTATATATCTCTTATTTAACTCGAATTTTCTTATATTTAAGCTTATTGTGTTGGTTATCTGTTTAAACCGACATATCCACCATCTCTTTAGGTCCGGTGAATGTCAAATAGCAGAATTCTATATTTCGTAGCTAAAGCATCTTCTGCTTGCATCCATCCATTCTAGAAATCCATCCATCCACCTGAGCTCAACTACTCATATTCTGCCTTATACATCATGGCTTTACTGTGACAGATTGAAATTTATTATTGAGTGCGCCACTAGATGGAGACATTAATCTTTTGAAAATTGGCACAGATGAATACTGTAGTCTCCTAAGGAAAGCGGACCTGACGGTTAATTCCAAGATAAATATGTTGGGGTGCTCCCGAAAGATCGCAAGGACGATAGTGCAGACCTGGATTTTAAGGATTGGATAGAGAGAAAGAAAGATGTTACGTTATCTACTCAGTAACATCATGTTACAGAGTGGACCATCTGTGGTAAATGTAACCTTCCTGGTGACTAAAGGATTTAAACGAAAAATTGTCTTTCATGTCAGTTTTCTTCCTTCCTTTTATAACATAGAAAATTTGATATAAACTAACATTGATTGCAGATAACGGCAATGGGAAAATTAGACCCCGTGCTCGTTAAATTCTATCAACTTCCATTAAAGTTAAACGCATAAAGAAATCAAAAGGTAGACCTTTACTTTTTGATTATTATTACATCGCACGCCTTATGACCTCTTCGAGTTACATACTTTTGTATACACTGCTCAACAAAATTAACAGAACAGTGAGAAAACGTAATGGTGTAGTTCTGTTCTCTGAATCCCGTTTTAGCTTACAAACAGATTCTAGGCGTTATTTCATTTTGAGACAACGAGGAATGGGGTACCATCCTTCCAACATCAAATAAAAAGACACTTTCGGTGGAGAGTGTTTTCGCGTGGGGCAATGATCAGCAACCACACTCCTCTTCATGTTTTTGATAGGAACGTAACTGCGCAGAGGTACCGAGAACAGATCCTCCACCCCTAAACTCCACTTTTCAGGGGTGCCCAGATGCTTAGAGATTGGCCCAGATTTTCTTTTCATGCACGACAACGCCACGGCACATGCAAAGCTGAAGTGGTGGAGGAATATCTTGAAACTGATGATATCTAAAGACTGCCATGGCCAGCATGATCAACAGATTTAAATCCGTTGCACATCAACACCGAACTCCTCGGTCACTTATTGAACTAAGGTGGTCTGTACTGGCAGAAGGATGGGATTTGTTGCCACAGAATCTTATACACAACCTTATATCGAGCGTTGTTCATCGCTGTCAGGCCTGTTTAACCGTTGGAAGGGATCGTACCCCGTTCTGATGTCATGTGACGATATTTTCGAGCATCTTGTATCGACTTCTGCAATGTGACCTTTTTGGTAATTCTTATACAACCCCTATAAATGTCCCTTATACCTGTCCGAAGTTTCTCTCTGTCCCCACATTTCATCGTTATGCTATGCCCCTCTCCATCACAAGCTGCACGAGTTACCCCACGTTTTCTATCTGTTCTGTTAATTTTGTCAAGCAGTGTAGATGGTTGCATATATCCCAAAAACCTCATTCTTTCTGCAGCACTTTCATGAATCGCGTATTTTAGTGGTGTTGTGTGTAAGATCGAACAAGCGATGTGCTGATTTCTCTACCAGCACGCTAACCACTGCCTCTTACACAATTTAGAAAGTTAACCACATTTAGGCATGGACTGAAAGAGATGGACACTTAGTTGGAACAACAATGGATATCAGCAAACCTTCATGTAAGAATCTAATCCAGATTCGAGTCAACAATACATCTAATAAACGAACTGTGCATTTTTGGCCATTTGCACTTGGTGGTTGAAGCAACTGATTGGGAGTGAGTTGTTCCATCCACGAACGCGATAATTGGTATCGTTATGATTCATTAAAAGCAACAGTGAAAACTATTATCTGTTGTCTGGTCAACGGGCGCCATCATAGATGCCATTGCCTAGCTTTGAAGATCGTTTCAAAAGCGAAGAGCCAACGTTGGCACCTCGCTTAACGTGAATCCGGTAACCATGACAACCATTGTTAGTGGTTGCCGCTTCCGCCAAAACCCAACAGTATTACGATAATTGCCGCAGTCACGCATCTTGCAAATAATGAACTCTTTTCATTGTAATTTCGAAAGGAAATGGCTGCAGAATTATTAGGGTTAAATGTTACTCCGAAAACTCGAATAGCCTCCAGTCGGTCTTTCTTCGCAGAACTCATTTTGTCAAGTTTAAAACGCACTTTAGAGCGACGATACTGTAAGCCCGGCCCTTACAAAACAATATCTGAATACAGAGAGACTGAAAAGCTGTCTGTGAATGCGGCTATTTACAACTGTTATTAATAGAAGTATTTGTGCAGTTTGATTTTCTTTTCTTTGTGCGCAGGGTACGTCTGACATCCGTAGAGCGGAGCGGAGACCTAGAGCGTTCTTATTTACGGAAACAATGACGGCTTTGTTTGCACTTAATTAAGTTGGTACTTGTCAAAGAATTGACATGTCTTCGGGTGCTGTTGAGAATGTGGAAAAAGAAATGCATTTATTTACTTTACATGGGGGGGGGTTGTAAAAGGATGCATCTGTCCATTGCAGGGATTGAATACAAATGATTTTTCATGCAAAAGAAATGGTAGAATTTGAAGATGAAGAATGAGAACTGCAAATTCTGTTTCTTTTCTTCGCATTATTTATTTTATTTTTTTTGTCTTTTCGTATTCTTTCTCTTGCTTGATCTTTTGAGCTGAAGGTGTCTGTAATTCTATTTGAAAATACGAATATTTTAAAAGTTACTTCTGAAAGCAGTGTTAAAAATCCATCTTTCTGAAGAGTGATCGTTACTTCTACAAATGGAAGTGGACTGGTGCTGAAACCGTCACGAAAATACCCGAAAAACCTCCAAAGCTGACGAATGTGACAAAGCCCTGCAAAGAATTGTGCCCTCGGAACTCAGGTCGACGTTGTCGCAGCACATCAGGCTCTCAGTGAGACGAATGAGATTTATGTCAGCGCCAGTACAGTGCGCGGGTTACTACGGTCGTGCAACCGTCCAGAAATCACTGATGCTAGACACTGTCTATCTCAGTGTAAAGCCCACCGTTCTTGGACCTTTACTCCATGCTGTGCTTTGGAGTGGAGAGCCACAATACATGATTTACCAAGTCTGATGGTCGTGCCTGGGTGCGACAGATGCCCAGAGAAAACAACCTGCCGGACTGTTTCCTCCCGAAAATTACTTTAGACGTAGGCAATGATGTTTTCATGGTTTTGGTGAAAACCACTCCCTCCACCTGATATCATAACGCATTCCAATATTCAAATAATCATACTGATTAAATAATTTTATTTAAATCTATTATCTCAATTATAGATGAAAATTTCTAAAAAAAAAAATCTAATTTAAGTATTCTTTAAATATTTAAATTTTCCACAATGTATCATCATAAATGGAAAGATTACTGAAAAGAAATATTCTTTAAAATCTTAAATATTTAAGTTATTAAGTGAGCTGAAGAAATGATACTTCCGGTTCCATTTCTTTAATGAGCTGAAGAATTAAAATTAAAGAATTCGATTATTCTCAGACATTTTGGTACTTCCTGTACCACTTCAGCTCACTGAAGAAGCAGTACAGAAAGTACCACGAAACGTCTGAGAATAATCTAAATCTTTCTAAGAAATTAAAGGCCAGATTACACTCCCCACAGCTTTAAGTGCTCTTCATTTCACCAATCTCTAATATTTATATTTTTATCAATCAGTTTTTTCAGAAGATAAAAATGAAATCATTTTTATTTGATCTTTAAACTAAAACAAAAATAAAATATATGTTTATTTTCTCTTTCTTTTTAAACTTTTCAATTTTTTAGCTCTTATCTTATCTATTTATCTCTTATCTGTCTAAATCTGTTATCTGAAGATGTATCTGTAGCTCTTATCTAAAGATCTATCTGAAGCTCTTATCTAAAGATCTATCTGAAGCTCTTATCTAAAGATGTATCTGAAGCTCTTATCTGAAGATCTATCTGAAGCTCTTATCTGAAGATCTATCTGAAGCTCTTATCTGAAGATCTATCTGAAGCTCTTATCTGAAGATCTATCTAAAGCTCTTATCTCATCTCTTATCTAAAGATCTATCTAAAGCTCTTATCTCATCTCTTATCTAAAGATCTATCTAAAGCTCTTATCTCATCTCTTATCTGTCTAAATATAATACCTTTATTCATATTAATAGCCAAATTGGAAATTTCACATTAATTTTAGGTATTTGGAAATGATTGGTTCCATAATTCTTCACTTTTTAAGTAACGTTTAACAAAGCGTTTTTAAAATTAAATTTCTTTTTAATCTTAAGGCTTTCTTTTTCGTTCTTCTTGAAAAGACGTTGTGTTTGTAATGATTTGCAGTCTTCTAACACGATTGCAGTCAGCACTCGACAGAGATTTGGACTCGTGAAACGTGACAAAATAAGAGTTTACCTTTTATATTAAAAGTACGTTACGGTGTTGTCAAAGGACACGCGCATCAGGCGAATGTCACAAGATAACTACGTCTACCTGTCCGTAAGCGAGTGTTAACATCTCGCGTTCGCTAACTGGTAAGAGGCGAAGCGGTGGTGCCTTCCCAACTAGTCTTTCCCAGTAATTGAATGAAGTCGGTTTTCTCGAAGATGTGTACCTTCGCGGGAAGGTGAGTTTAGTGAAGCTTTCGTAGTTTAAGTCAATTAGTTTCCATCTTTGGGAGAGTGGGGGGAGTGGAAGGAAAAAAAGCCTTTCTTCAGTTTATTTCCGTGAATGGGAAAAAGATTATTGTAATGTGAAAGTCCTTTTAAATGGTCTGCCAGTTTATTGAGTTGAATACTGAATCGCAAATTCCTGTCCTTTGTTAATCAATCGGTTTTCTCAATATATTGATGTATTATTCACTGCGTTTCGATACAAATTATTATGTAATGAGGGTTGGATTCATTTATAATTGGTGAATATATATAATGGTGTTCTGCCAATCAATTAATAATGGGGGTGTTCGCATTCATTTTAATTTTACCTTAAACGCCTAAATCAAGGCAGAATTCTCTAAGGTGCCTAGTTCCCAAGCTCTGCAACCCATATATTCGAAGTCTTTCCTCATATGGACTCCTTTTGCCGATCTCCCCAAGCCAGTTACCCGTCTTTGGACCCTTTTAAGAAGCTCAACGTCTTTCTTTAGATGCGGTCTCCATACTTGGACACGGTATTCCAAGGGATTATGATGTCCTTATCTCTACTAGCAATTGTTCCATAAATCATCGATAGGACACCATGGGCCTTCCTTGCAATGCTCGAAGAACTTCACCTCTGACCGTATCATAACTCCCAAGTCCCTTTCCTCCACTATTGACTTTAGTTCAACCTCACCAAGCGTATAAGTTATTTTGGAGTTGTTGTTCCCCATTTTGCTGAATTAAAGCATAGCTGCCACTTTTCTGACCATCCCTGAAGTCTCTCTAGGTTCGTGGTTCTCTCTAGGTTTTCTTAAATGACATCTTCATCGATTTCATTTAAGAAAACCAAAAACAACGGTGGTCCCAATGCTGGTCTTTCTGGAACTAACTTCTTACATGAACCCAATCTGAAGTAATTATATCCGCATATAACCAGTTGAGAGAGAGTCTTTTCTAGAGTTCAGTTGTTCTCAGGATTGATCAGCGAACCAGCCGTCTTCTAGGACATAAGCAATTTTACAGACATTAACGACAACTTGGCGCTCGTCCATATAAACGTAGAGCGTACCTTGTAATTGAGAACGCTTTATTTTACTTTGTGAGGTTCCAGCTTTTAAAATTTTTCTAATTTTAGTTAGATAAGCCTAGTGGTTTGAGCAGTTTTGGAGGAGCACATTTCAATAAATGTTAAGCTCAAACAGCCGAACTTATTTACGACTTTGAAAACCGATTTCGTATACAGCAGGGCATTTTATATCGAATAACTTTACAATAGTTTTATTCTGGGTACTATTACTAAAGACTATCTGATGAGAGACCAATTAGACCTGAAACAGGCTGCCATTGCATGAAGTGCAATACCAGATTACTCGTTGGAAAGGAAAGTTTGTTCTACTGTAAGAATTAAGGACATTGTCATTGATATGAGCGCTGGATTCCGGATTGTAAAATGTTGGTGTGCGCGCGCGTGTTGTATTTATAAGAAGTTGAAGAGGTATATGGTTTATGGACTAGGGACACTGCATATCTTGGTAGAAGGAACCCAACGACCATAATGGATATATAAATTAATTGAGAGAAAGAGGATAGGAAATGATCTACCAAACAGTAATTAGAACTACGGGAAGATATAGGAAAATAAAAAGTACTTATTGCTGAAAAACTCATGATTTCAACGTCTTCGTCAAGCATCAACCATCTAAATCACGGGAAAAACAGCAAAAACTAAGTTTTTAGCAAACAATACTTTTTATTGTCCTTCAGAAACACAGGCCTTGCTTCTTGCTGTCTTTCCCGTGATTTAGATGGTTGACTCTTGAAGAAGACTTTGAAATAATGAGTTTATCAGCAATAAGTACTTCTTTTTATTTTCCTATATCTTTCCGTGTTTTCCATAGTACTAATTCCTGTTTGGTAGTACATTTCCTATTCTCATCCTCTTAATTAACATATATAATATAATTTTATAATAAATAATAAATACCTTTATATATTTTTAAGTACAAATGCAATAAAAACTGAGTATATAGCAATTTGGTACGATACATTCATTCTTAAAATACAGCAGCTATATTACAATTTAATGAATTATTTTACGTTATCATAATTCATTAATCTTTTTAAGTATTATCTGTGTTAAGCGATCTCAGTTTTCTTTTTAAGTGCTCAGTTCGATCAAAGGATACTAGTCTTCCAGTTTCATTATAGTAATTGTGCTAACTGTGATTGGTTCTGACATATAATATCGAAAACGGTTTGAGTCTCTTTGACTTCTTTAGTCTAAGAGACTAAAGTCCTGAGATTACGTAACAGCTGTTAATTTTGTTATTTATTAATTTGTACCATAGTGAAGACCGATTCGACAACGTAATGCTTTTAAATTTTTCTTTTTTTTTTTAACTTTCTCGATTATGGTTATTTGATACGTAGCAAACACTTGAAGCAGACTCAAGGACAGACCTAACATGTCTTGTAAAGTGGCAAACACAGAAAAGTGTTATGAAGGCCCTCAGACATCTTTTTCAAGAAGACCCCAGTTTTTTTAGCCTCTTTTATTACACTTTTTTATGTATAGCTCAGAAGAAGTTTTTTTTCTCTAAAAGAACGTTCTTTGACTTTTTAATTTAATATAAGTTACGTAAATAATTATTTATTTTGCTTAAGTGCATTAGCAAAACTTAAACGCTCACAATCTTCGATATACTCGTATTCTTTATTCAAAGAATAAAATAATCGGTTGCTGTCTTCATTTTAGTACAGAATAAAGCATAAAATGAAGAATCATTTCTTTAATGCGTAAAAAAAGGTGGGTGGTGAATCCACGTCTCTCTAAATCTTTTCTCCTTAGCCTAAAAGGCCAAGGTAATCTATTTTTAAGACTATCATAGCATTTCCTGCTTTTGCGTGGCTGAAGATTCATCTTTCTCAACATCTTTGTTCCAGTAACTATTAGGATGTGAAATGGGGTGGGACTGGGATGATTCTAGTCCTGGCAGTTATTTATCAGGAATGAGATTACCTTAAAAAAAACGCGAGACTTTCACACTTTATTTTGGATGACCTTAAGTCCCTCAATGGATGTCGTGAGGGATCAGTCTGACCTGGAGCATTCTAAGGGACTATAATAAAGGATGAAGGCAATATTTTCTTTCCCCTTCAAGAACATTTATGTGCACCTTATCTCTTTGTTCGTAAGACTGATGGCTTCTATCGCTAGGAGATTTCGCTGATGACTATGTCCTCATCAATGTTAGCCCTTTGAGCCGAGGTGGTGTCACCGGTCACCAATATCGTGCTAATACTCCCGTCGACCTGTTTCTTTAGCCTCCTTTATTTAGCGATCGTGTGACAGTGACAAGGAAGGATCTGGTCCACAGATGCAGGGTCAGATATTATTGTGTCTCCAGAGTTCCACCACACCGCGTCAAATAGGAAAAGATTATGAAAGAGATCCACACGCAGTGATTGGTTTTTTTGTGGGGGGGAAGAGGAGGAGGGTGACGAAAAGGCAGGACAATCTCTCTCTTTGGTGGAGTGTTTAGAGTTGGGCATCATCAATCATAACAGGACAAAATTTGATAAATTCTATCACGAAAGGAAAAAAAAGAAAAAGTTCTCAAATCCAAACGACAAAGATCGGACAGCGCATGCGTAAACATTCTTCAACTTGTTAAAAATGATCACATCCAAAATTTCAGGAATAAGAAAAGGTGTTTAAAAGAAATGCAGCGTTTTTAATAAATGTATGAAGAATTTTTATAAAACATCTTTAATCCGATGTAACTTAAAGAATTCAAAAATGTTTTATTAAAATGTAAAATAATCACATAATAATCATAATGTTATTAAAATATGAGTGCAATACCATGAGATCGCCTGGTATTACCCTAAATTTTAATATTGTTAGGGCTGTCGAAATAAATATTTATTAAAATTTATAAAATAAAAAATCCAATAACATTTACAGAATATTATGAAGCGAAGGGAAATTAATTTATATAAAATTACTAATGAGCAATTTTTGCTAATTAGTAAAAATATAAAGAATATTAATAAGTTTGGTTTCCTATAACAAAAATATTTTGGTGGTACAAGAAAATTGCATTTTTATGCTAGTAGTGTTTACGTTTAAAGAAAAGTTTTGGAAGTTTCTTGGCATGGAGTTATCGAAGAATGGAATGACAAAAATACAGGAAGAGGCCCACTTAGATCTTTATCAACAGGGTAATCAATAAATTTAGGGCATACTGATATCGCGCAACTTCCTGAAAAAAAAAAAGGAAAGTAAACCCACATTTCACTATCCTAAATAAAAGAGTCAAACTAGCAAATCCAAGTATAAGGAATACCTTAAATTTTGGTAGCTCAAAATAAATAAATTTAAATAAAGGACAGAAGCAGTAAATCTCATTTTACATCACTTGGTGGTTTATACGCAAGATAGAGCAAAAGAAAATTAAGGTAGGGTTAAAAAACATGAAGGGTATAAAATATGCCCTTAAGTATACACTATATTGCCAAAATTAACCGGGCACTTGCATGTTTTGATAGCCATTTGTTAATACAACATTTAATAATGTGTTGAACCACTTTTTGGCTTAATAACACAACGTCAGTAGACTGCTAACTAATATATTATTATTATCATCAGAGGATTTTTTCTGCCCCCTGACGGTTCTGGTAGTAACTACATGGGGTGGTTGGTTGTGTTCAGTTACTATTATTATTATTGGTGGTGGTCGAGGAACTCTCTTACTATCCTACAGGTGTTGATGATCGTGGCTTCCAGCAGTTCCATGTAAGTTTTCTCTGGGAGGCCTATTGTTACTACCTGGTCCCTTGGAGATTCTATGGAGATTCTTTGGCACCATACCAGTAGTTGACACGATGATCGGGATGGTCATTACTTGTTCCATATGACAATTTCTTTGACATCCTGCCTTAGCTTTGTGAACTTCCTGATCTTTTCCTCATAGATTTTCTGGAGGTTGCTGATGTTGGGCATCGCTATGCTGGATTGTTTATGGGGCTAGGTGGCATCGTCGATATGTGTCATCACCCCCAGGGTCTTTGGCGATGTATTTCCTATAGTTCCTTGTGTTGATTACCTGGTCTTGGATGGCGAGCATGAATCTTTCGGTCTCAGGGAAGAGACTCTTGGAAACCATCTTATCTACGTAGCCTTGGTGGAGGTAATAATAATAATTTTTACCACCATAAAGGAGCCACCCCGGGGGCGGCTATGTGCCAAGAGGATGCTATTTATACTCTAGGGTAAGAGGTACTGCAGACCCACTGAGTTACATATACTGAACATGTAGACTCGTCCCGAAATAATATATACAGATTTTACATTTATGTATTAAGAATATTTGCACAATTGTTAATAAATGAAATCGGTATTTTGATCCAATCTTCCTTCAACACACAGAGGGCAATTTAGCTACTGATTGCGGACGTGTTGGCCTGGCCAGAGGCCCAAGTTCCGCATTCCAAAGGTGTTCAAAAGGATTAAGATGAGGCCAATGAGGCTTTACACGCCCATGTCTTCAAAGTCACTACGGGCTGTGTAGTATGATATGGCGCATTGTCATGCTGAAAGAGAAAGGAGCCTTCCCCATATAACTGCCATAATTTAGAAAGAGTGAAACTTTCTAGGATATCTCTAACTAAACTCTAACGCGTGTACTACCGTACCCGCGCTTATCACAATGTAGTGTGTACTAATTCAAGGTGGCTAGGAAGAAAAAGAATATATGATTCTGCTTTATTTGTTATTTACTAACTCCGGTATTAAGTTGGTCTGTTCGTGTTATAATTTAAAATAAATTTGATTGATGATTTTGATTTAAAATGGATCTTTATGGTGCTCCAAAAGTAAATAATGCAAAATGATAATGATGGAAAAAAGGCTCAGCGATAGAAGTAAGGGAAGAATACTTAGGAAATAAGAGAGGAGGGCCATCAGTCATCTTAGTGCAAGAGGAGTGCAGAGATTGCTGAGTTAAATAACATTCACTTAGCTGATATGGACAGAAAGTTGGCGCATTTCAGACACACCCCTCGGACTGTTTTATAGCAACTTATATGCAACTTAGAAGTTCTGTTCGTGAAGTTTCAAAAGATAAAGTTCTGCAGTGGCGCCCCCAATTGACAGAGGTTAGGCTACGCCTGACAGCTGAAAACTTTCTTTTTAATTTCTGGAAAACCATTTTTTTGGTAAAACTTCAGAACAGGGTGCGCACTCCTGACTATCGGCGAGAAGGCAGTGATTGATCGGTGGGGTCTCCTCCCACCCAATGCTTTCCCCCTCTTCTCCTCGCCGTACGTGACAGGGAAAGGTCACATGACAGATCTGAAATGAGAAAGTGGTTCCGATTAGGAGGGAAAACTCGTTTTCCGATTTTAAACCATCTCTGAGGGAGGGGAGGAACTCGTTTCCCGGATGTACCTTTTTTGTTCGTCAGGTGACCTTTCCCAATAAAATACGGCAAGGAGAGGTGGGGAAAGCAGTGAGTGGGAGGAGTGTCCACCGGTCAATCATTGCCTTCTTCCTTTTCTACTCTCCGATTAAGCTAGAATGCGCACCTTGTTCTGAAGTCTAGCCCTTTTTTTGTTTTGCTGTAGTACACTGATATTTCATCTTGTCTTAACGGGTTGCAGTATTTTAAGCATTTTTTTTAGTTTATTAATAAAAAATAAAATATTTAAAAATGCTCTTTATGCCTTTCATTTTAAAAAAATATTAATTTGTCTGAAAATTAAAAAGAAAGATACAGGCATAAAATTTATTCGCTTCCATTTTTCAGTTTACAAAACCCAGTAAAGATGAGCATGCCCATATATTTTTTTCTAATTATTATTTAAAAAAATAAAATGTATATATAAATAATAAATTATTTTAGCCAGCGAGTTATAAATTTAAGTTACCTACATGGGTGGTAGAGGCTGACAGTCTGAAGAAATTCAAAGGTCAGCTGGAGGAGGGAAACGCATAGTTTGGCTATTTCCTTTTCTCTTATTATTTTTTTATTATTATTATTTTATTTATTTATTTATTATTATTATTTATTTATTTTATTATTATTATTTTTTTTTTTTTTTGGCTGGTGCAGCATAAGCCATAGGCTTTCTTGCACCATGTGGCCATTACTAATAATAATAATTTAGTTCCATTTTCAGTTTTTTTTTTTTTTTTCAAAATTTGTCAAATTTGATATCTATAAAACTGATTTATTTTTTTAAATAACTACAGACAGTGTACTCTATTCTACTATTCTTTATGCTCAGCAGAGCAAAAACAATTTGTCTCCACAACGAGTTGCGTTGGTAATGCACTACTTTAAAACAAATAGTCTCTCTAAAAGGTTAATTCCCATTAATTAAATAACTACAGACAGTATAAAATAAAGTAAAACCTGAACAACAAAAAAAAATAAAATCTAATCTTAATGGTGGTAATTGCCCTAGTCTTTTAGCTCACGAAAAAAAAAAAAAAAAAATGCTTTCCCAACGAGTTGCGTTGGTATTGCACTACTTCAAATATGTGACCTTCAAAGGTTTACTCTGTCATTTATCAAGCCCAAAATTAAGCGCCCTCTCAGTAATCGTAAAAAAATGCAAAATACAAAAAAAGCCCAAAAATTAAGCGCCCTCTCAGTAATCATTAAAAAAATGCAAAATACAAAAAAAGCCCAAAAATTAAGCGCCCTCTCAGTAATCGTAAAAAAATGCAAAATACAAAAAAAGCCCAAAAATTAAGCGCCCTCTCAGTAATCATTAAAAAAATGCAAAATACAAAAAAAGCCCAAAAATTAAGCGCCCTCTCAGTAATCGTAAAAAAATGCAAAATACAAAAAAAGCCCAAAAATTAAGCGCCCTCTCAGTAATCATTAAAAAAATGCAAAATACAAAAAAAGCCCAAAAATTAAGCGCCCTCTCAGTAATTATTAAAAAAATGCAAAATCAAAAAAGCCCAAAAATTAAGCGCCCTCTCAGTAATCGTTAAAAAATGCAAAATACAAAAAATAAAGCCCAAAATTAAGCGTCCTCTCAGTAATCATTAAAATATGTAAAATACAAAAAAAAAAAAAAAAAAATGCAAGAAAACCCCACCCGGTGCAATTCGAAACGAATACACTTTTGTTAATCAGAAGAAATATTTTGTACCCAAAAAGACCTATGATTGAGGAAAGGAGGGCAGAGAGCCTGTAAACGCTGATTAAGGCCCGCGAGCTCCTATGATTTCCTTATCCCCTAAATTTCTTTAAAAAAAAAAAAATCTCACTGGAGTAGTGACTTATCATTTAATGTAACTTGCTGTAAAAACAAAAGGAAATCTTTTTCATATAAAGATGTTGAAGGCACTAGTCGTACTCCTTTAATAGGCCACCGCCTGCTTATCAAATGATCTAAATGGCTACTTTAAATTCTACATAATCCCCTTTTGGTAGCCGTAGTCGGTTTTAAAAGTAGCATCACTTCTTTGGATGGTTCTAATATCGTGAATTATTAAGAAGAGGGACAGGAGAACGGATGGGCTGTCTTTTTAAATTTATCACAGCGCCATCTGCATAGTCATTATCTTTAAACAGATTAGACTTGTGGCTTCGAACTCGCTCCTTCAGTGCAAAATTACTTCTCTCGAAATTCTTTCTTGGCGAGCCCAGTAGAAGAATCGACTTCACCACTTTAAACCTTTCTCTGTCAATTTTTCTTCGCTTGTCAATAATGGCACATCAGAGGTCGTCCATCTCTCTCTCTTTGCTTGGAAGACCACACAGGTCTTCCACTCAGCAGTCGACATCACCCAGACATCATTAGCCACACAAGATGTGCTGACTCTAGGAATAATACCGGCGGCATTTTCTGTGTCTCGTTTTTCTTAACTTTCTCCTCTTTTTCTTTCTTTCTTTTCCTGCCTGTGGGGTCTATCGTCTACTCAGATACTAGTGTTCGATGAGGTGCAAAAGTATGAATGTCGAAATCGTTATTGTAGCCGATAACCACAAAGATATCTTTCTTGGACACATTCAAGTTTGTTTACGTTTAAGGAGGATCAATGGAAGTTGCACAATTTTACGACAACAGATATTGAACAGACAGTGGAAGGCAAGTTATCTTGCTGAACTTTCAAGATAGCGGGTCTCTAGTGCAAATAATTTAACTTAAGCGCCCTCTAGCGGAATGTTGGACTGAATATAAATAAAAATCAAATAAATATTCAGGACCAAATCGTGTTGCATAAACCAGCAATTTTCTTATCTTTTTATTAAATTTAGTGTTATTAAAAGGCAAAAGGGGTTCTAAATAAATAAATTTCAATTTAATAACTATTAATATTAAAAAAATTATTTAAATTTAATTATTTGCAAATAATTTAAAGAGTACAAACTTTTATTTTTGAAAATGTTTTTTCTATTGAAAGCAGAAGTTTATATACAAGGGGTGATCATTTCATTCGAGGACTGGTGCAAGATTTTATGAACATAAATGCCACTAGAGGCGCTCTCCCTCATCTCTACTGAGCAGATTCTGTATGCGCATGCCAGTACTTGTCGAGTTAGTGTTTCGTGAAGAGTTTTTTTAGCCGCGTGTCACTGATGATCGTTTTGAAGGAAGCATAATGTCGAACATACAGATTGAACAGCGATATGTGATTCGTTGTGTCAGAATTGGTGCGGAGGTTCTGCCACATCCCCCTTATTAACCGAACATAGCCCCGTGTGATTTCTTCCTATTTCCACGTCTGAAGAAAGCTCTGAAAGGCAAGCACTTCGCAGTTTTTTGGAAAAATGGCTTGCAAGACGCATTTAATGCGTGGGTATGACAGTGGCAAAAGTGTGTAAAGTTCAAGGGAGAGTATTTCGAGAAGAAGAAATCCACAGAAGATTCAGATGATGACAATTAAGATAAGATCTTGCACCAGTCCGCGAATTAAATAATCATTCCTCGTATTTTAATATATATATATTTTTTCACTCTTTGAACCAAAGAGGACTCGAAAAAATGATCTTGTTCAGACTCAGACCTTTGAAGTGCACGAATTAATTCTGTTATTCGCGAGACTGTTTCTCATACCAGTGTCTTATGTTTATTGCGCTGAATACCGCTGTGTTTTTGCTAGCATCCTTCTTTCCACCTGTGGTAGATCCCCTCCCCCCTACGACGTTCTTGACTGATGTTCACTGCCAGAGTAAGCAGTCCGCCCATTCCATTGAAAAATGGGCTTTAGCACTATCGTCACTCAAGCCTTGTTTAAGGGAGATGCACCAATGTCTCGTTGTAGGGAGAAGGGGGATGTAAAAGAGGGGGGAAGGAGTGCTACGCGAGACAGGCAGTGGGAGGCAAGGTCTCTAGTTGTAGTAGAGGGTTGAGGTTAATGAAAATTATATGTTATCGTATGTGTGGGAGGGACGATGGCTCATCTGCATTACGAGCGTCCTTGTTATCTCTGTTGTCATAGTAACGGCATCGTTTAAGTGGAGGCTCGAATGCAATCTCCTGTGCTGCATTTTTTTTTTCTTTTTCGAATGTGGAATGAGTCGATCTTGTTGCTCACAAGATGCTAGCTAGGAAGGGATTCCATGAAGTGGAGGTGCATCTTAATTTTGAGGAGAACAAAACTGTCATCACTAATTGTTTACAACCAAAATACAGTCAACTTTGATATTTTCGAATAGCTTACAAACAGATTTCTTCTATACTGTATTCAGGAAGTGTTTATAAATTTAATCACGTGATGTTCATGTGGTGAGTAGCCGTGAGGTGATATTTGTCTAACAGCACCTCACAGATATTCAACAGATTTTTTTGGGGGTGGGGGGAGGTGCCCAGAGAAAATGGGATAACCTATTGACGCGATGTTTTGTACAAGGGGTTGGAAGAATGTCTTTTACTGGAATCTGATTTGATTTTTCCTTCAAGAAAAAATAAATTAAATATATAATAAAAAGAAATTAAATTAATATAGACTGGGGTACAGCTGGGGGTGGACTGGTTGCGTGGTTTCAGCTCCTCTCAAAAAGATTCTGTTTATGGGGAAAAAATAAATAAATGACGGACTTTCCTCTACCTCAAAGCAGTAGATCTGACCCCAGCCCTTCCTCCCCCCAAAAAATTCCTGGGTCTTTTACTGAAAATAGATTTCTGTTGGGTGGAATCTGAAGGACTGTAGAAATTTGGAGGAATGGTATCGCGTCCCTCATTTTCTCCAGATGAAGCAACGTCGAGAATCTGTTTGTAGGCTAAAATGGAACTCATCAGAGAGCAGAACTGTATTCCATTTGTCAGTTCTCCAAGTCAGTCATATGTTCATGGAACCAGTTTCGACGAGCTGTTTGGGGTTAATGGGATACAAGCCACTGGCTTCCTTGCTTACAGTCCACTTCAATTGAGCCTTCTCAACACAGTCCGGTTAGAAATGTGGCTGCAATAACCTCAAGAGACAGTTGATGAGAGGACATCGTAGGGTTCAGTCTTGCTGTCAGAGCCAGAGAGTGGCCTGTTCTTGTTGATGTAGCCCTCTGGAGACCTTGGCCAGCTCTTCTTGTAATGGTTCTTGTCTCCTGAAACTGCTTCCATGATACCGAGGCGACATTGCTTAACGCATTAAGCCAATGTGCCGCCTGCGACTGCCCAGCTTCGTCGTCCAACGTCCCACTATCACAAAGAATCATATAAAACAATCATCTAAACGACTTGCCATCCTGAGTACTGGAGATGTGGCTATCCCACTGAGGAAGCCACAAAACGGGAATGAAGCAATGTGGTCGTAAACCGTGTTTTTATAGGCATGAATAATTTGCATAATGTGCGGCTATGTAGGGTGGTAGATCGATTTCTATTTAATACTCGGAATCTGCATGCCAGGATGCCTATTATATCAAATATTCGCCTTCGACCACACTGTTCCCAATAAAATATTCTTGAAAAAACATTTTGTTCTGTTAATTTTGTCCAGCAGTGTATAAATCTCAATTTATACACTGCTGGACACCAACCATACTTCTAAATATGTTAACTACTGGAAACAATAAGGAGGTTTATTAATTCAAAGTTACAATTAAGTTAACGTCAAAAGAATGCGATATTTTTAATAATTTAATTCGATCATACTACCTCTTTGCAGAATGGTTTCTTCCTTTAAGGTTATTGAACTCTGCTTCGTTTGAATCTTTTACGGAACTTTTCCCACCTGTGGGCGAACCTGATTATTTGTCAGCGTTCGTTGTTTTTATTCGGATGAAAGGAAGGAAGGAGCAGCGCGAGTGCTTAATGACTGCACGCGTTCGCTCCAAAGTTGCTTCACGATAGCTAACATTCGGTTGTTCTGATGCACTTGTTAGGCGAGCTAAGAGTCTTAGGCCGGGACTAATGCTTTGGAGTAACCCTATCAACGCTCCTAGTGTCGCTTACCTTAGTGAGAATACCAATAAAACATGGAAGACAAGGAATTAGGGAGCCTCCTCCCAGGAATATCTCGTAGTAGGAGAAAAACCGGCTAATTTTCTCACTCTGACAAACCTAGTAGAGAGAGAGAGAGATGAACAGACTTTTTTTAGCGAAAATAAAATATCTGCCAGAATAAAATGAATGGACACAATCTCTCAAAACTAATCAAGGTAAGTACATCTGTAGAAGTGGCAGGAGGGCACTACAAATATCAGCAGCAGCCAGGTGGTGCAGGGATCCGCGTAACCCCTAAAGGTTATGCGGCTTTTCATCCCCAAAACGGGCAAACTGATCATAGATAACACATAATTTTACTGACACGTTATACTAACGCCTTTAAGCCCTAGTTAAAAGTGTTAGTACCATCTGAGCGCCCCTTCTAAGTTCTTTCCTTGTAAGTGGTGATGTAGGAAGCCCTGGTAACAATATAAGTGACTACAGACCGCCATCTTTTAGACAGCTCTCCAAATCAAAAATTTCCACAGAATTTCCATTCCATTCTCCAAACCAAAACGGATTCCTCTTCTTAAAATGGTTAATTCTCCAAAAAGGAGTAAACCGTTGGGAAATTACATTTTGGAAACAACCTTCTTTCAGAGGGAAGTATGAAACGGGCGTCTGTCAGAGTAGAAACGGGCGTCCGCAAGAAGAAAATTATGGTCCCTTAAGCTGGAATTACATCAGATTGCTCGCAATAACAGATTTATTCTGACTAGGTGGACCAATCGGGATCCAATCGTTCTTTCTGTTTTTTCTTTTAGCTTTCTTGAATGTTGGGGGGAGGATTGCGAGATTGCCCGTTTTCTACACGTGCAGGGATAGTCCTCAGTTCCCCCTCGTTTCTCAGAAAAATTTATAAAAGCATCGTCCTCCACATTTCCTTTCATAATGGGAGCAGTTAGCTTGGTTCACCACTACACGTGTTCATATTCACGCAAAATCCTTGCCCGTTTCCGGCCCTGCAGTATTTTGTTAGAAGCAACTGTAAAAACAATGCAATTTGTCCACGAAAGCTGATCTCAGCCTTTAGTTAGCTCTAAGTGAAAGCAGTGGGAGTGTTCTTCGCACCAGACGTGCATTGGGGGCTAATAATTCCCTGGGGTGGTCAGCATTCGATAGATACTACATCACTAGTGATGGTGTTTCCTAAGCAATGCTTAGAAGAGAAAATTAAGGCCTTCTCCTTCCCTCCTGTACCTTCCCCTAAGCCTCGACTCGTCTAGCAAATGACTGCCAGATGTATCTCTCTGAACACGGCACGCTTCTTAAGAGTAACACAGAATCGCTGTGAGTGAGGCTACACTCCACTCATCCACTTGGAGAACAATAATCGGAAGCCCCATGCTCCGAAATCCCACATTTTATATGACGTGGCCTTCAGCATTTCTTTAGCTGCGTCTGCTCTGGCTCGTTAGGGAGCATATATCAGGGGAACGGTTCATTAAGGGAGTGGAAGACGAAAAAAGAACTCTAAGGTGCACAGTTTTCGCCTGTCAACTAATTTTATCCGATTATGTATGATGTTGCCATCTGGTGGCGAATAAAATCGGTCCTATTTCACCCTAAACACTGATCGTGCATAGCGCTTTTTGTTTCCAAGGGCGATTTTGTTTTAAAGGAGTGCATTGTTACCGAATAGCGGCTAGGAAACTAAGGCACGGTGGCGTCAGCGTATAAAGCGTGTTTTAAGGGCAGTTAAAAACAGACTAGCCAGCCTTAGAACACAGCATACAGATACGCTCCACATCACATGACCTACTTTTGTTTGCTTCAAAATTAAAATAGCTCCGATCACTGGCCCTTGGTTTCCCGGCCACTTCTTAAAAACGGCTTCTGTCATGATAATGCTGAAAAAAAAAAAAAAACATTAAATAAACATACGAAGATAAATTCACCCTGTAGTAAGTAGAAAAACAATCGGCGGCTCAAGGTTGTTGTACAACTGATAAAAGAACCGTTTTTTGGAAACTCAGTATTATTCATTTATCGTTCGCACTAGTAATTTTAAGGTAGCTGTCGTGAATATCACAAAGAGCATGCCTGGGATGCTCTAAGCAGAACAGTTGTCAATCACAGTCCTTTCCAGAAACCTTATAGACTTCAACCGTTAATAACAGTCGTTATCAGGACTTTTAGTGTCAGGACATTAACCTTCGGGACATTAACAGTCATAAAGGTTATAGATAAATGAATACTTACAGTAGTAGTGAAAAAAAACTGACGTACAATAAGTCAATAGACTGGTAAGTGAGAAAAACCCAATACGATTTGTTATTTAACTTTTCTACTAACATTTTCGCAAGGACTAGTGATATCAATTCTTCTCGAGAACCACACTCTAGACGCTGAGATCGCGTCTAGAAAAATTGATGCTTACAAAAATTGTCCTTTTTGTCTAATATTTCTTTCTCTCATATTGGAAAATTCCTCATTTTATTGCGTTTCGAACAAATTCTTAGAAATCATGATCGCGATGATGCTTTTAAAATAGCACATCCGCTAGAATATAAAAAAAAATGAAAAAAAAAAATCGAGAAAGCTAAGAAATTGTATACTACCGTATCAAAATATTAGGGAATACAGTTGAGAGCGAGTTGGTGAGCAACAGTCCAGAGATGGCAGTGCCCTAATATGAATACGTTGGATATGATAGGTATGTGTACACTGCATAGACATTTTATTGGGACCATGATGGTTTACCTGAGCCTATGCAAATCGAAGAGTTCACGTTGTGTGTGCGAAAATGGTATGTAAAACCACTGAGCACAGATACCAACCGGAAATACAGCCGCATTGGTGCCAGGAACTCAAAGAATGGACGCAACAAGATCGAAGGAAAGCTATGTGGTCCCTCTTCTGATTTACGCTTTTCGGCACCAATGGAAGAGTTCTTCTGATAGATCTTACAGAGGCAATGGAGCTTCCCAGATCCACTACTTTAGCTTTCCGTATATGGTGGATGGAAGGTGTCCGTAATTTTTCGCAGTATTGCCTCCCGATTTTCACTTCTACGAGGGGGTGATCATTTAATTCGCGGACAGATGCAAAGCTTATCTTAATGGTCATCATCTGAATCTTCTGAACCTCTCGTATCAAAAGTGATTATGACGTAGATCATGAATCCTACTATAATGCTTTAAAGGTTAGTTGAACTTTTTTTTTTATTAATCTTTCTACCATACTTTCATGGAATCATTTAAACGTCTGAGGATTTGAGCTCGAGCATTAAAAACTTTTTTGTAAACCTCAGAGCCTAATAATTCGCTCTTTTTTTTTTTTTTTTTTGGCGTCTGCCAACGTCAGACACCATCTGTCACTTCCAAGCATGGACGCATCCACTAAAACAAAATCGCATCTTCGAATCGTCCACCTGCATTGCCATTACTTTGAACTTGATCTATCCAGGCGTATCCCCTAGAAAACAGCGTTCCTCTTGCAGTGGCAATAATAGAACGAAGAGAATGTGGTGTCATTTCACGGCTAGCTACTTACGAGTAGATCGCGCAGCCATTCGGTGGTCGCAAGACAGAAGAAAAGATGAAAAAAAGGCTGTGAGGGGTAAAGCAAGTAAGCCGCTAATCACGAGATGTAGCATAAGCCACCGGAAAAAGGAGACAATGATGGATAACTTCTGGGAACGAGATAAATTAATCTGATCGAGAATTCCTAGGGAACAGTAGCTCCCTCTAACGACTAATGGATATGATCGGTGGAGAATTCTACCACGGATGAGGTGATCTGCTTTGCAATTTCTTTCTTTTCAATTTCTTTAGCTACGATTCCAAAAGGAAGAATAGTTTCCCACCTTTTAGGAAAGATTCAGAAAAACCAAAAAAAAAAAAGAGAAGTTACAATTGTTGAGAAAAAAATATTGTTTAAAAAGGAATGATGTATTTTATTAGTGGCCAAACATGTCAAGATTTTTATTTAAACCACTTACAATTTTGAACAATAAAAGAGACTTAATTTGCATTGCGTGATTTAAAAGCTGTTTTTATCAGAGGTAAATTACGTTCAACATAATTAGTGTCGTTTGCTTAGAGAGAATGGGGTGATCTGATTCTTTTTTCCATGCTCGTAATGTAATAAAGCTAAATTATGGGAACCATTTGAGAATCTTAATTACTTTGGACACACTAACTATTTATTTTCTCTCCTCATCTCTCTCTCTAGACTTAATTGGTTGTTTATTTTATATATTCTGAATACAACGGATGAAATACAGCATTGTGTGCCTAATAATATTACAAAGTAGTGTATATATGAAGATAATTTGTTGTTTTTTGGTTTGTTTTTTTAATAGGATGCTCCGAATTTTTTTCTTTATTTTATTCAGAAAGAAATTGAAAAGAACTCTGGGAATTATTCTTCTATTAACTCGGTATTCAATGGCACAAATATCTACGTTTTAAGAAATGTTTCCTTTCCTTTCTGTACACAAAGTGACAACGAATATACAAAGATTTGCCATGGCAACCAAAGAACTTCACCTACGCATCTATTGTAAAGGCAAATATTTACCACCCAGAATGGTTTCATCAATAATAACGTACTTATAGTTTGCAACTACATCTGCCAGCCTCATTAAAGAGGATAGATGGCACTGTGAACTGGTGCGTCACATTTTTTTTTCCCCATCGTGTACATTTATAAAAAGATAGCATTGTTGACAGAATTCTCGCACTCTACAGGATTTAGAAAGGATCTGTACACGCTGTAAAGTAATAAAATACGCAGTTTGTAAAATGGAAAATTAAAATTAGACTATTATTGATTAATATTTAAGATATTTAAACTTTCCTCTGGCGCCATCTAGAGACAATTTAATACTAAAATCTCTTTTTTTAATGCAGATTAAAGCAGGTTTTTTACATCATATTCGTCTGATGTTTTAAATTATCTTCTCTTAGTCCTCATTTCCGTAATGATGTTTGAATTTTTTTTCCCTTTTTTGCATTTCGAAGAAAAGGTAATTACAAGATACTTTCAGTATGCAGAATGGAAAGCTTTGATTGAAGAACTCGTTAAAAAAAAAAAAAAATTCTGCAACAGGACTGCTGATGTTAGTTAAAATGCACTCCTTTCGTGGCTGGTTATTTTAGATCCAAAGCAGAAGCCTGCTGTCAAGGATGTTGTCCAATTACAGTCCAGTTGACTTCATTCACACAGGAGTTCTCATAATAAAGAAGCAACAAGACAGGTAGATAGTAGTAGTAGTAGTAGTGGCATGTGATGCAAGAAAGCAAATGCATGAGCTTATGCAGCATCAGCCAAAAAAAAAAAAAAAATCACACCATTCCCTCCAAATGCCTGTCCAGTTCCTCCTTAAATTTATTCAACCTATCAACTTCCACAACGAAAGATGGAAGTTTGTTCCAGCAATTAACCACCCGCTGGCTAAAGGCAAATTTCCCCACATCTATTCTACATCTGTCCTTTCTTAATTTGAATTTATGCCCCCTTAGGTTCGTAATCGGAACAAGTGGAAGGATCCCATCAGAATTCAGCGTGCTCAACCCATTCAAGGCCTTATACACCACAGTCAGATCACCGCGCAGGTGCCTAGTCTCCAGTTGCTGCAATTTGAAGAACTTAAGCCTCTCTTGGTAAGAGGATCCCTTCATTCCCCTCACCAATCTTGTTGCCCTTCTCTGTACACGCTCAAGCAAATCTACATCCTTCCTAAAATGAGGCCTCCAGACCTGTACGCAGTACTCAAGGCGTGGCCTGACCATTGCCTTATACAGAGGGACAATCACCTCCTTCTCCCTGCTAGCAAAATTCCTATATATCATTAACAAAGCCCCATGACCTGCCCTGGCAGCCTGTCTGCATTGCTCAGAAAACTTCATATCTGACTGCACAATTACTCCCAGGTCTTTTTCGTTTTCTACCACCTTAAGTGTAGTACCACACAGTTGGTACGTTTCTCTGGGGTTACTTCTACCCATATCCAATACTTTGCATTTGTCAAGGTTAAACTTCAGTTGCCACTTCTTAGCCCATCTGCCCAAATTATCTAGATCCTACTGCAGTAGCACACTGCCATTACTGTCATTAACAACCCTGCCAACTTTGTATCATCTGCAAACTTCGACACTAAGCCTGATATTCCTTCATCAATATTATTGATAAATATACAAAACAACAGTGGACCCAACACCGAACCCTGTGGGACTCCACTAATAACATTAGTCCAAGAAGAGCAGCACCCATTGATTACCACCCTCTGTCTTCTCCCACTTAACCATCCTTTTATCCATTGCAGCAACTTACCCTTAATATCATTCTGCTCCAATTTGTACAATAGTCTTCCATGCACAACAACAGTGTCAAAAGCTTTCCTGAAATCCAAATATATGAGAACAAAATTATTTTTTGCATCCAGTTCCTTTGTAACCACATCATAATATCCTATCAAATTTGTCAGACAAGTCTTTCCCTTAACAAACCCATGCTGTGTTTGAATTATTGCTGCAGTCTTGTCTAGATGATCCTGCAATGCATCTTTAACCAGTGACTCCATTATTTTACCCGGTACGGAAGTTAAACTAACTGGTCTGTAATTACTCGTGTCACCTTTCGATCCCCCTTTGTGAATTGGGTATACATTTGTACATCTTCAGTCCGTGGGAACCTCCCCTGAGTCCAAGGACGCTCTCATAATTATGGGTAAGGGTTTGCTTAGTTGCTTTGCCGCCTCCTTTAATATAACTGGATAGATCCCATCCACCCCAGGTGCCTTTCTTATGTTTAACTTCAACAATTTCTCCTCCACTTTGCTCTCAGTTATTACAAAATCATTAAGTACCCTGCTACAATTTGATGACCTTCTGCCATTTTCAAACTGTAATGATTCCTCACGTGTGAATGTAGATGCAAAATACTCATTCAGTTTGTTTGCTATCTGAGCAGGTTCATCAACAGTCGAACCATCGATATCAAGTGGACCAATCAGATTCATCCCCTTCCTTTTAGAGTTTATATAAGTAAAGAAATCTTTGCTGTTTTTCTTAGCATCTTTTGCCAAGGATTTCTCGTAATCTGCCTTCGCCTGCCTAACCTCCTTTGTGACTTGATTACAGACTAGCTTATATCTGCCATAGGCTTCTGAGTCGCTTGATAATTTATATGCATCCCATGCATTTTTCTTCTCTGCCACGAGTCTCATTAGTTCATTTGATAACGATTTAGGCCTAAACCTTGAACAATATTTCTTAATAGGTATGAAACTTTTAGTAGCATCCACAATTAATTCCTTGAATGCTTCCCACTTAGAATTTACTGTTGGTAACATCGTCAGTTGATCGCACTGTACAGAATTTAGAAACTGTCTGAGACCACTGTACTCCCCTTTACGGAAGCAAAAGCCCTTTCCTTTACCCCTGACGGTAGTTACTTCTTTGAGTAAATCCCACTTCAGCACACTGTGATCACTGCCACCTAGTGGTTCCTTTATCTGCAAATTCTTAATACACGAATGATCACTGCTGATAACCAGATCAAGAGTATTACTTTCTCTGGTTGCCTCTCGAACATGCTGCTGCAGAAAACAATCATCCAATAAATCCACAAAAGTGTGACTAGTGTGTGAGTGACCAACCCACAAGTTCCAGTCAATATCTGGGAAGTTAAAATCCCCAATTATAAGACATTCCGATTTACTGGCCCACTCTATTTCTCTGTACAATTGTTCATTGTAATCATTCGAGTCATTAGGCCTATAACACACTCCTACTCTTATTTTTGCTTTCGCAAAAATAAGAGTAGAATAAGATAGATAGATTGAATGAAAATCTTCGTGTAGAGTGGCAAATGACAAGAATAAACAATTTTCAACTCTCCTTCCCCTGACTTATCTCCAGAATTTTCCTTAATACAATTAACACATTAAGCCCCCAACGGGTCTAATAATCTAATTAGATCCATCAACCTGGGCAATGACTCCATTATCACGTGCATCGTCATGGACATTGGGTCAAAATTGGTTATAGTACAAATATTTTTGGCTCGATCTTTCATTATGTGATTATTTTTACACTGCCTTTTCAAAATTAACCAAGAACACCATGGAATAACGATGAAATAGGGAAACTTCGGACAGGTACATTTCTAGGAGTTGTATAAGAATTACCAAAAAGGTTACATTACAGAAGTCGATATAAGATGCTCGAAAATATGGTCACATGACATCAGTATGATCCACTCCAGCGGCTAAACAGGCCTGACAGCTGTGAACCAACCATGCTCCATTTAAGGGTGTTTATAAGATCCTGTGGCAACAAATTCCATTCTTCCACCAGCGCAGACTTAGCTCACCAAGTGACTGAGTGGTTGGATGTTGGTGTGCAATGGATTTAAGTCTGTGATCGTGCTGGCCACAGCAATCGTTGGATATCTTCAGTTTCAAGATATTCCTCCACCACTTGAGCTCTATGTGCAGTGGCGTTGTCGTGCTTTATGATACCCCTATCAAAGCATGAAGGATGTAGCCACATAAGAGCATCACCTCCACAATAAGTGTCCATTTTTCTCATGTTGGAGGGATGGTACCGCATTCCTCGTTGTCTCCAGACGTCTAGAATCTGTTTGTATGCTAAAACGGGACTCATGAGAGAACAGAACTGTGCCCAATTTTGTCCATCATCATCGCAACTTACACTTCGTGTTCTGTTAATTTTTGTCGGGCAGTGTAGTTCTATTTTAATGCGGGAATTGATCAAACATGCTTTCAAAGATTAAAGTTTCCCAATTAAGAATGCCACGCAATGTACAGGAAACTCAACAATAATAAACAATTAACACAAAATAAGCCAGCAGCCATTTTTGATGATTATAAATAAATGTTCTTTTTAAAACCCCGAAGCTAATGTACAATCCACTTGGTCCTCCACCTCCTTAAAAAGCAAAAAGAGTTTTAAGATTATCAAAACTCATCTAAAAGTAATCAAATCGTGTACAATGGTGGGTTGCTGCAGAAAAAGAGCGCTTTGAATTATTCAATTTTCCTGCACAGCTCATAAGCAGTAATTGCTGAGTGTTGGGAGAAAAGTCCATTACATAAAACTGGAGATATGGTTTATAGCACAATGCTAGTTTTCAATACATCGGGTATTGCGTCATAAATAAGAATCTTTATTTGCTGTAACTGGCCACAAGGCGCGGGCCATAATTGTATTCGTGCATGTGAGGTATAGTTTTATGGGGGCCATTACAAAATTGTTGATAGCATCGCTTATCCATAGCGATAGCAATTGTACGCATAGATTAATAGTCTGCATCATCTTACAAAATATTAAAGGTAAGTGGATACCCCTGAAGCCATCCCCTCCACCACTTTTTTGTTGCTTTATTAATTAACAATATGCGTCTACTACGATAAGGTTTCTTTATGGGCTTCTATTCATCTGGAACCCTTTCCTCATTATTCTCCATAGCGATGTTAATCTAAGATGTAATGAAAAGTTGATGCGGAAATGTAAATCTCGATAAAAATTATTATAGGAGTCGTTCTCCTAGAAATATTCGAAGAGCAGTTGGGTGTAATGCCCAATTAATATCGCTTTGATTTTTTGAATTATTAGGGAGGAAAGAAATAATGAACTTCCCAAAGATTATTGGGAAAATGTTGCCAGGAGAGAAAGAGGAAAAATGCTTGCTTTGTTATAGCAGTACTAGTATGAAAGTGATACTAATAGGACCTATTATGAACAGATTTTGGAATTAAATTCATTTTAAAGCTAGAAAACGTGATCAATACTTGAATGGCCATGGAAGAAAATCACTATTTCCAATAAAGTATTTCTTCATTCTAATTATTTGAGACCTTTGATAGTCTCAACAAATTATAATCAAGTAAAATCCTTCATCTTCCCATAAAATATTTTAATTTTATTTCATTAAAGCATTAATAATAATAGCAATTTTGGGGAGGTATGTACATTGAGTTAGCTTTGCCTTAGCGACATCTACCTAATTGTAGAGCCACCTTTTTGCCCTTAATAAAGCCCGTACACTTCTTGGATGGTGTTGCATGGTGTCCTGGGGAAGTGCTACCCGTACGTTGCGCATTGTGTCCATCAATAGACGCACATTGTCAGTGCATGGTCGTAGCATTTAATGTTCTTTTCTAGTAGGTCCCAAACATGCTCAATTGGGTTGAGGTCGATTGAGTTGGACAGCCATGGGAAGAAGGAGAATTCATTGTCATGTTCCTGGAACCAGTTAGCAACCTGCCGAGCTTCGTGGCCTTTCTTGTTAGGCTCCAGAATTGTCTGTATACTTTGTCATCTTGAAGAGGTGTACTTGATCGGCATTCCCATTGAGTCGTTGTTTAACGGTGATCAGAAGATCTAGGACATGCCAACAAAGCAGTTCTCAAACCATGGGGGGGCACCCCTTGGTTTGGGAACTCCGGGGATTCCTCCATGAATTACATGGGGGGGGGGGGCTTATCCGCATTTGGCGAAAGCAAAACCAATGGAACAAACCCACCGTGTGTAGGTGTGAAGTACCGTTAATCAGTGTGATGTTGTGTTGGTGTTGAATTGTTCTACTGGCCACTTAGCCCAGAGGTCCATAGAACATTATCAACCTCGTCAACTCTTTTATCTTATCTACAGTCGGTTCGTCTACCTTTTAGTGTCCATACCAGCTGGGCTCTGAGGGGGTAGGTAAGAAAATAATACAAGCAAGTAAACAGGAATGTAAAATGCTGAGAGGTAGCGTTACACAAAAGTAAAGACTAAATAGATGAATTGAAGTCCATAGCTATGGATGAGTTAAAGTCAAAATTCTAAGTTCATTAGCAGTTCACAAAATTAAAGGTTCCTGAAAAAAAAAAAGAAAAAAAGAAGAGTAATTTTCACAAAAGAACCGAGACCAAATAGACCAATTGAAGTCCAAGATGGTAGATGTAGAAGAATCCATATCAAAGTCCATAGCTATAAAGACTTCAAATCCAGGAAGTTCAACAACAGTTATCAAGTTCACATTATGAGGAAAAATTCATGGAATCAACAATGAAATGAGGGGAAATCATAGTTTTACAAACTCGACTACACTTTATCTCGTGTCCACCACTGTAGGCGCCTGCGTTCTGGGTGTTTAGTGGATAATTTCGAGGCGGTGGAAGAGAATAAAAATCAAAAGTAGTTCCTTGCATTCGCAGTTTTATGTCATACCAGTTTACAGATTACCATCGCAAGAATTCGAGTATAGCGCGAGGAAGCCATGGGCGTTTTCTGCACTAACCAATAAACAATATATACTCCCTTACCAAAATTACCAGAGCACTTCTCTCAATGTAGTTAACGGTGCAAATGAGATGGCAGGAATAAGTTTTAAAGCGTGCAGGCAATATCAATGATATCACCAAGGCTTATTCGTCGGATGCCATAATAACGTGGCTGATTAGCCACTTCTGGACGAGGATGGCGTTGGTTTTTCTCTTGGAAATTCGGGTTTTTCGTCCAGTAAACAGGCAAATCCACCACAGCACACGCAATTTGCAGAGAGTATCTCCGCGCAATTCGAAAAACAATGCAGGTTGACAACTTTACTATTGGGGAGGCGTTGTATTATCCATCTATCTAGAGAGAGGAAGAGTGGCAGGTAATGAGGAATAAAAATAATAAACCCAAAGATAAAAAAGAAAACGAATAAAAGTAGAGCATACAAACGAAGCCCCAGAAGAAGCAAAACAAGGGATTAGGCTGAAGAAAACATCAAAATAGGCTAATGGAGAGGACGATTCTCGAAAACAAGCCAAAAAACAATGTAAGTAGCAACTTAGAAGCAGAGTCGAATGTGACAGAAGTGATGCTCACAAACAGGAAACTAGTGATTTGGGAAAACATCAATGGATCCGAACCAAAGCATCTTTGTGCCGTTGCTATGACTACAGCCATCAATAGAATATTACTGGCGTACATGTTGTGACAACCATTCTCTGCCGTCATCCATTTCTTCTCTTATTCCTTCGTTTACTCTTCTCCCTCCCGACGAAGGAGCGTAGGAGGGAGATGAAATTGCCGCAATACGCGGCTGTTGGATATAAAGAGGAGGTTCTGATGATTTAAAAACGTAGTGTGACAGTGAGCCACTGATACGTGGTTGCTATGGAGACTGGTTAGGGGGAAGAATAGTGAACGTGCCGATTGAAGTTTACCAGTCGCAGGCAAACACGAATTATCCATTTAAGCGTTGATAAGTTATCTCGAATGACATATTCGTGAATAATATAAGCGAAAAAGGCAGAATAATTTTGGATTATAATATGTGGTACGTGTAGACAAGAAGTCTAAATGAATTTGGGATTTATTTACAGTAATTAGACTAGAGAACTAATGTACATTGTGTACATAATGTACAGAGAACTTCAAGTTCCAGTATTTAACTTATTTTTCTAAATAGGGTAAGTCAAAAAGCCAAATTTCGTCCTCGTGAGTAGCACAGTGGATATAATAACCACCATCCCGAAGGTGGACAATGCCTTAAAATTCCAACGACTCGAAAAATGGGCTTTTTCACAATTTGGCTGAGTTAGTCGGTCTCAGGCAAGGATAGTATGGTTTTTTCTCCCAGAAACTGGTTTTTTTGCTCAGAAAACAGGCAAATTTACCACTGAATGCACGCAATTTACAGACAATATGCTGCTGATTCATACAATCCACAATCCTTCCACAAATCAAATTTGGTGTACTTCTGTGGACATTTTGGTATTCATGGTATATTACGGACTTTTTTAAAACTTCCTGAATATTACTTAATTTCACCACCCTGTTTGGTTTTCGATTTGTAAATTAATAGCTGTTTTTAACTCAGTTTTTACGCTGATTTTAGAAAGATTATTCGTTTTTTGCCATCATTTAAGTTGATATCATGAGTTGTTGTTATTGAATGTATTAAGTTTGGAGTAAACCTAGGATTTGTAAACTAAATCTTCATATATTGGCAACACTGCCTTCAGTAATTTGTTTCTTGATCTTGAGATCTTGATCTTGATCTCCATGCAGCAGTATTTATCAGTGTGAGCTCAGTTTATATTCGAGTTTATCCTGTCAAACCTGCGTTGAAAGTGAGTAAAATGTCTTCATACAAGTGTTTGAACAATCCGAACTTATTTTGTTATATTTGTGGAAGTTATGCAGTCCTCAAGCAAAGACAAGAACAATATGTGTATTGTTCTTTTATTGTAGTTAAACTTGGTGACCAAGATAAGCAATGGGCTCTACATAAGGTTTGCCGAACCTGTGTTGAAGCATTGAGATTGTGTAAAAAAGCTATGCCATTTGCAATTCCCATGATTTGGTGGGAGCCTACCAACCACTGTGATTGACTGTTACTTTTGATTAGGTAATGTAGAGGGATACAATGCAAAGAGTAAGAAGAGAATTGTGTATCTAATATTCCATCTGCCATTAGACTAGTCGCACATGGAGATAACTTGCCGATTCCATTCATGTCCTCCACTTATATTGGAGAATGTAGCAGCAGAGAGTGCTGAAAGCGAAGCTTCTGAAGATGAAACTGGAATCTACACGCCTGGAGATGTTGAGTCCAGCTCTCAACTCTTTTCACAGCATAAACTTAATGAAATGGTAAGAGATTTAAATTTATCAAAGGAATCTGCAGCACTCCTTGGTTCTTGACTTAAGTCAAAAAGTCTTCTAGCACATGGGACATTTTTCTCATTGTACAGACACAGAATACGAGAACTAGTCCCCTACTTTTCTTAGGATGATTCTATGGTTTTTTTGCATAATAGAAATGACTTAATGAACTATTTAGGAATTAATTACAATCCTACACAGTGGAGACTTTTGTTAGCTCATCAAAGAGGAGTCTCAAAGATGTGTTCCTCCACCCTTGAGACTCCTGTTTATTGGAATAAATATGAGTCAATTCTAATAGTTATCTCTGTGCATTTGAAAGAAACACATGAGAACTTGAAGAAACTGTTGACAAATAGTAAGTATGAAGAACATGGTTGGTTGGTCTGTGCTGACTTTAAAGTGATAGGCATGTTACTTGGGCAACATTCTGACTACACAAAAATGCCTTACTTTTTGTGTGAGTGATGAAATAGTCGGGCAAGGAGTAAACACTGGGATGTCAAAGTCTGGTCAAAGAGGGGCAGCAGTTTGTTGCCTGGTTCAAAGAACATAGTTCATAAACCACTGGTAGTCCCCAAAACTGTCCTCCTTCCATCCTTGCACATCAAACTGGGTTGATGAAACAGCTTGTGAAAGATTTACCTCAGGAAGGAACCTACTTCAACTGTCTATGTACTAAATTCCCATCTATCACCCAAGAGAAGCTAAAACAAGGCTTTTTTTTTGGACCTCAAATTCGCAACCTAATGAGGGATCGAGATTTTGAGGAAACTACGAATAAAAGGGGAAACAGGCATGGATTAGCTTCAGGCCTTTCTTGAGAACTTCTCTGGAAACAAGGGTCTAGACTACAAGAATATAGTTAAATTTATTCGCAAACTTCAAGAAGCTGGGCTGCAACATGAGTGTCAAGGTATATTTTTTTTAAACTCCCACATTGACTATATTTTCTTTCGTGAATTTTGAAGAAACCTAACGTGATGGAAACAAACGAGTCCTTTTTAAAATGAGCATTAGAAAATAATTTTTTTTTAAATGAAACTAGGCGGTCCTAGCCAGCTTTTCCGGCAACCCTGCCACTATTTCCATCACTGTAAAAATAATATTAACACATATCTTGTACTGCTCACTATACAGCCATTTGTTACCATCCCTGTGGCCGTCCCTGGCAAGGTCAGGCGCAGTCCAGGGTTTGTCCCCGCCAGTGTCTTTTAAACTGAACGGACCGAAAATGAAGTTACCACTTACTTTTCAATTGGTTTCACATTTAGAAAACGAAAAAAAGGTATCTAAATAAACTTCAGTAGGGTATTTAAGCCAATAAATTTAAGAAAAGAAATAAAACTCGTTATTCAACTGTTTTATATAAAAAATAATCACATAATGAATGCTATTTATTTTATATATTTTCACGGGTAGGGGACAGTGGATCGTATTAAATTTAAACTTCGGGACCACCACAAAGTTACAAAACATGCTAAACTCAAAAACACAGCTCATACTTGACAGCATTCTACTTGAACCCCTCCCCCAATTTCACTGAATGTAATTATAGTGAACTAGACACGCCACCATTTCAACTTTAACATTTCGTCTTAATCGATTACAGTCGCCATAAATTTCCAGACCAGTCATATTCATCAATATCCTCCTTCTCATGGCTTCGTATTCTGTAGTTTATCTAAGTTCTCAGACAATTGTCACAACTGCTTTATCCCATCCTATAAGCCGTGTTATTTTTCCAGGATACTCCAAAGGAGTATCTTAGAAAAATAACACTTCAAATATGAATGGAATTGTTTTATTAAGAAACATAGAGATGCAAAATGGCATCTGTAGTGGATAGGATATAGTTGGCACGGCAAGAAGTTTAATCAGTAGGAGCTGAAAGAAAATGCTAAATTGGGGATCTGAAATGGGAAGAAGACTCCCATTAGCATCATCAAGATTATTAGTTTTATCATTAAAAGAGTGCCCTCGTGGGTAGTACAGTTGGTAGGATAGCTGTCCTCTCCAGACCAGGTAGAAAAGACTTGAGTTTGAGTTCCGTTGATGATGGAGGAATTTTTATGAGCCTTTTTCACAACGTGGCCGAGTTAGTCGGTCTTAGGCGAGGTTAGCGTGGTTTTTTCTCCCAGAAACTGGTTTTTCATCCATCAAACTGAAAATCGACCTCAAAACACACAATTTACAGACAGTATACACGGAGCAATTTAGCCTTAGTCGTTGATGCTCCTCAAATCCTATTGCAACAACATTAAAATAGTTTTTAAGAGTTGAAATTTTCAGAATAACAGGAAATTATCTCGAGAAGTAATAATTTTCGTGACGCCAAAGTATCCCTCTAATTGGATTGGAAATGTATATTGAATATTGTAAATTATTGTATATTGAATATTGTAAATTATTTTTTGTCTTCTGTAATATCTTCTTATATCATTTTAAAATATCGATTGAGCAAGATGGGTGTTCCATGGAGTATATTTTTGGACTTTGATACTTAAGACTACTTGAATTCGAATAGAATTCTCAGAATTAGATAAAAAATGATCTTTGCATATGTTGTTAGTGCATGCTCACTGTTTCGATATGATTCTAAGGCTCTCCTTTTTCTTAGAGTTTACAAGAAAATAACAACGAATGAACCTCCATCTTTTGTTCCTTCTCTCTCCGAGAGTGAAAGAAATGACTCTCGATACTAAAAACGTTGCAGGCTTAAATGGAAGTTTGCACGCTCGACAGTTGTTCTTACTACTGTTAAAATCAATAGATCACTGCCCCTCATTCCTGAGTTCTGCTGCACAACATTCAATTCATTTTGCCCATTTATTTCTCTTTAGCTTTCTTTTCATCCTTGCATCTCTGCTTTTCATGTTCACAATCTTTGTTAAATGTAGAGTGGGGGAGAAAGAGAAAAAGAAACTTCTTTGATGTCGTCCTTGTAAGAGAAGGCAAGAATGATGATCTTTGAGCGATGAAATAATATGAACATTTCTTTTGAGTCTTTGTGAGTTTGCATTTCTCGAAGAAAATTGAATTACGAAGTCCGTGAGCTTCTTTGGGAGTGATGTTTTGTTTTTTTTCTTCTTCATATGACTGGGTTTTGTAATGTATTGGCTTGTTAAGAGTAGATCAGATGTCCAGAAAACCTGACATTTCCTTTTTGCAGTGAACAGAGATGTATCAGATAACAACAATATAGCTGCTGCTGATATCGTATTAACTTTCAACACCAAGGCAAGATCTCTCTTAAACGATATTAGATCATGGCCAACATTTTCTCGCTGCAACTGTGAAATATGTTAGGCTGTTTGATAATCGATTATCAGCTAACGTACCTCAGGGATTAAACTATTCTATGTTGTACTCAAGAAGTTTACTCAAACTTGTGATATTTACAAGGGATTTACAGTGGATTACTGGTTAATTGACTTGCAATTTGTACAAAAGTCCGCAAGAATATTCTAAATAATTCCTGAAGTTCTGAAAATGATGGGAGCTGCTGTTTCAGATTTATTACAGTTTCTGCAGAGAAGACTGTGAAGGCGACGAGGGGGAAGTTATGAAATTGTAATTAAACCATCCCATTAATAAAACCAATAAAACATGGGCTAAAAATTTGGTGTCGATTAGACGTTCCTTCTCGAAACATATTTTCATTTATATGTGCGGATTCCTGTTCTTTGGGAAGGGTCTATGGAATCGCATTTTATCTTAATTTCCTATAAAACTTTTTCTTCTTGAGTATTACTTGAATATTCGAAATTAATATAGATTTTTGTGGGGGAGAACTGGGGGATATCGAACCGGAATTTATCCTAAAACATTCCCAGGGACCAACAAAGCATAAAATGAAAATTTAGTGTCCATTTGACTTCTTATCGAGTAATGTCCAAACATTTAGTATTAGTAGTGGAAAATGATGGAAACAAACATTTACAGAAGCTGCCAAAAAAAAAGCTTCCCAAATTAGCTGTCCAGCCCTTCTAATAATTTATCTATTTTTATCTTAAATTTATTCAAACTACCGACTTTCAAAACAACAGATGGAAGTCTATTCCAACAATCAACTACCCACTGGCTAAAGGCCAACTTCTGCACATTTATCCTGCAGCCATTCTTCCTCATGTGTGTAGAGTGAGCAAGAGGAAGGATACTATCAGCCCTGAACTTACTCAATCCATTCAAAGCCTTAAACACCTTAATCAGATCACCTCGCAGGTGTCTAGTCTCTAGACGCTACAATTTGCAGAACCGAAGCCTTTCTTGTTAAGGGTACCCTTTTGTGCTCTGACTAATCTTGCTGCTCTTCTCTGTACCAACAGATCCACATCTTTCCTAAATTGAGGCTTCCAAACCTGTATGAAGTATTCAATATGCGGCCTAGTCTTATACAACTGGACATTTATGTATAGAGAATTCCTAGAATAAGATTACTCTCCATCTTATTTGCCGTCCACGGTCTCTTCTCCCTTTACGTTATAATCTAGAGCTTTCCGTGGAATATATATATTTGTATTCCACGGAAATCTATATGAATCTTTATTTATTCCTACCCTGCAGGTGATTAAGCCAATTTTTCTAATAATCTTCTATTTCGTTTACTATATTAGTTTCATTAAGCTGTTTTTCTTTCCATCTAGTCCCATCTTATGACCTAGAAGGGGTCATAAGAATTTCATCGCCTAATTCAATACCTAATTTTCATTTCCATATTTATTCAAAACCCAGTTTTCACTCCCATTTATTTACATTCCCATCTTCTGTGCTTCAGACTGTAAATGCCTGTGCATATATCTGTATATGAAAATAATTCTTTTCAGTGCCGTGCTTGTGCCCTTCCTGGAAGGTAGATTGGATCTAACAGAATTCCCCTGTCGATGACTCAAATTACAAATATTATTAATCAAAAATTTCAGCCACTTGCGGAATATCTAATTCCTTTTAACCTATTGATAAACCCAACAAAATCAAGTAAAACTGCATTTTCGCTGAAGCATAACCCCCCACCCCCCTCCCACAATCCAGTCGGCTATTGGAGATTCATTAATACCTATCGTTCTTTCTCAAAACGACTTTGGAATTCGGTTGGACTCGAAACTCCTATTTCACCATCATGTGACCCAGCTTCTTGTCTCCTTGGAAGGCGAAAAACCAACTATTTTGTGTTAAATTCCCCCAGCTAGCGTGTAAATATATTACCACGGTCATATATCCTACCTTACTCTATAGGGTCCAAATACGAGCTTAAGCTCCTCAATGAACAGTGAAGAGAGTATTCACAACAAAATACAGGCTCCTTAAGTGATGATAACGAAATTACACCTACATCAAGGGTAAAGAACCAGTGTTTAGCATTTCCAGGATACCTAATGAATATAATAATTACATTAATATCCGAGCTGAATTTTTAAGATGCATGTTCCTGAAGGATTCTTCCCAGTTGACTAAGATCGGACCCATCCATGATACCTATCTCAGTAATTGAGTTTATTCGTGGAGACTCTTAACGCACACGCTATTAACTCTTCTAATTTCCGAATTGTGACTTCTTAAGGTTTCCAAGAGATAAATATTACCGTCCCAACAAATTGCATCCAGAGATCCTCTAAAACTATTGAATAGTCCGATCGATAAACCTATCCCACAGTTAGATTCCATTTTTTCCACCCATTTTAAGTTCATTTTTGTAGTTTCTTATGGTGTTAAATCCATGGACAGGACCGTGGATTGTATACTACCTTTTGATTACGAGTATCAATAAAGATCGTTTATTTATGTTTTAGTTCTGTCAGCTGATTAGTAGGATTCACCTACGTCACCATGCACATAAAATAAATAAATTACATCGTAACCTTAATACTACCCAACTGTAAGCACTTATTTTTAATTCTTGGGATCAAAAAGAATCTTCTGCAGTAGCACGAAACTTGTTTACAGTTTCTTCAATAATTTAATGTTCCTGTAGAGAAACTGAGAACAGAATTACTTATTAATCTCCAAGGCATAGTTCATACGTAGTTATTGGTCTCCTGCTTAATTCTGATGTCTGTGGTCAGCTATTTCTGTTTGCTCCTGATTTCTTTGGAAGCAAAACAGTCCTCAAGTGACTTCCCTAAAATTCATACTCGGGGAGGTCGCTTGAGAACCGTTTGCGTGTAATATTCTCGACTACAGCCTTCAAAAGATCTAAAGGAATGCGTCCCCGTTGGTCAATGACCAAACAAAACTATCCATCCTCATTTCGCTGTGCCAGTAATAATAGCTCGAAATCACGCTGCATATGATGTCACCGGAATTGCGTATCACTTAAAAGTTTCATTAGTTTTATTTCAGCAGTCTAATTAGCATATCAATGGATACTTTCAGATGAGTGCCCTCCATAACAAACACGTCCATTGTGTGATTTCGGTGATGTGGTTAAGTTGACTTTGGAGAAAACAGTCATTTAACTCTTCTAATTAAAATTTCACCACTTTCAACATACCCTGCTTCACCCGTGGTTGTAATCACCAAGAGAGAGAGAGAGATGCAGTTCCTGTGTTCTGAAGTGGGTTTCCCCAAGGCAAACAATAGTTGCTGAGTGACGTAAGCAATGATGGATCAGCTTAAGCGCGAAACTGGTCTTTAGAGATCGCTAGTTCCTCTTCAACACAGGCTGCAAGATGACCAGTGGCAGCTGATGAAAATTTGATGGTAGACGTGACTATGCTGAACATGTTTCCTAGATTAACACGGTCCTTTCATTTCAAATGCAGCAGTCTGTTCGTTTATATTGGCAGGGCCGGAGAACTAGATGTTGCAGACGTGCCTAAGTGCAAGGCGATTTTAACATAGTTAAGTGTATAAATAGCAAATATTTGCGTGCAGTTACTGCGAATTGTGCTCAACTTATTGTACTCTATGAAGAGGTTATTGACCTATCAGGGAGCCAGATGAATGATAATGTTGGATTACATCGAAGAAGGTAAATAACGTCGCAACTAATCTTGGGAAGTTTTTTTCTTAATCGCCGGCTGAGAACTGCAATTTTAATTTCATCTTTTTTAAATCGTGAAATCGAAATAATTTTACAAACATGGAATTCCTCTAGGGTCAGAGGAAAAGAATAGAATGTAAAAAATAAAAGAAAATTATCGTATTTTGTTGGTACTCGAAGAAGCTGCTTGAATAACCGTGTACTGGCACGCCAGCCACTCGTCTGTCGAATCTAGGATTCTACTGTATGCCTCACTTCTTTCTATAGGCATTAGGGATTGGGCAAAATGACTCTCTTCAGTGAAATGATTCTTACGGGTCAGTTTAAATTTTCTAAGTAGAAACGTGATCCATTAACGGAAGTAGTTCTTCCACAGGAATGAGGGACATCATTATCCACCCAGGTGTTTCTGTTACATCTCTGCAACTATAAGAAAGTCGTTCGTAAAAAGAAAACAAACATCTCGAAGCTATTTGAAAACTAATGCCAAATGATTCTGTTTTTCAAAAAAAATAAAATAAATGAATAATAATAACCGGTGAAGAGATGGAAGCCATGAGAGAGGGAGAGACATACAAATATCTGAGAATGATGCAGTTAGAAAACAAGGGGATCAAGGCCCGATGAGAAATACCATCGGAGATTGAGAAGCCTGATAAAATCTGAATGGCGGGAACATGGTCACAACCACAATCTAAAGTGCTCCTTCGGAATGGTACATTGAGCGAACACCGAGCTGGAGGAGATTAAGAGATCGTCAAGGATAATGATGACCATGAGTCGCCAACACCACCCGAAATCGGACATCGAGAGAATAACAATTTCCCTTAAAGAAGAATGGAGAGGATTGACTGACCTCATTGAAGAACAGAAGAAAGTGATTAAGAACCAGTGGGATTACTTCCAGGAAAACACAGCACCAATCTACCAAGCCATAAGAAAGATAGACAAACGGTACACATCACTCGACCTCAACAAGGAGACCACACTCAGACAGAAGAAACAAAAAGAGAAAATATGGGCGAAAAAGACACTCCATGGCAGACACTACTGTGACTTCCATCAAGAATATATAGATAAGATGGTTTTCAACGCTTAGGTCACGAACGGAAGGCTCTTCCCTGAGACTGAAGGATATATGCTCGCCATCCAAGATCAAGTAATCAACACCAGGAACTACAGGAAATAAATACATCGTCAAGGACTCCGGAGTAACGGATGACACATTTCGTCGATGCCACCTGGCCCCAGAAACAATCCGGTACATCACCTCGGGATGTAGGGTAACCCATATGGACGACATTCAGAGACACTACCAGGTGGCCAGGATAACACATCAAGCTAGCGCAAAAATACCAGCTGATCAAAGAAGGAGTGCGAGCCTCAAGCCGTACTAGAGACCTCTATTACAGACTATACTGGGACCATGCCATAATAACGGACAACACTATCCCGCACAAAACACCAATCATAACCCTCATCGCTAAGAAAGAAACGACAGCCTACCAGATAGACATAGCATTGCCCAACACCAGCAACCTTCAGAAAACATACGAGGAAAAGATCAGAAAGTACTCAGGCCTAATACAGGAAGCCAAGGATATGTGGCATATGGAACAGGTGATGACGATTTTGATCATCGTATCAACCACTGGCATCGTGCCAAAAAGCCTCCGAACGTAGCAGCAATAGGCCTTCTAGAAAACACTTACATGGAACTGCAATCCTGAACACCTGTAGGACAGTAAGAGAGTTCCTTGACTTTCACTTTCTTATTCCTTTGGAATAAGAAAGTGAAAAAAGACGACACAGAACAGGAGTAAGTTCAGGAACACAAGTTTTGAGAACAAGTGGAGATATACCATCAGGACCTGGAGCTTTCTTAGCATCGAGATTGTTCAAAATCCTCTGCCACCCTTTTGACGGAAGACTACAGGAGGCATTGAATGGAGTTTACTGGGAATTGTAGGAGGTGATTTACCAAGATCATTAATACACGAGTTGGAAGAAAAGTAGGATACTAGCAGGTCAACTTTATCTTTGACTGAAGTGGCAATAGAACCATATGATTTTGACAGAGGTGGGAGCAGAGATGGGCAAAAGTTGCGGCCAATAGTTTTGGCAAGAGACCAGAATGCTCGGCTACCATTTGGACAAGAAGCAAGTTTTATACTATTAGCCAGTCGAAATCTAGTTTGGACTGATTAATAACTGCTTTACAATTGTTGAGAGCTTTGGTGTAGGCAGAAAATGAACCTGGAGATTTGGATTTAAGCCAATTGCGATAAGCGACATTCTTATCTTGAACAGCCTTAGCACGTTTATTGGAAAACCGAGGTTTAGATAAAAGACGATATTTTAAGGTGGAGTGTGGAATAAAGGATTCCGTCCCTACAAGAATAATTTCACTCACACGATCTGAGTAAACGTTGACATCAGAATATTTGAAAGAGTAATCCTGTCAAGGAAAGAAAGAAAGAAAGGAAATCTCGAGATCATCCCATTTTTCATTCTTCTAATTCCAAACAACACAAGGTTGAGAATGTCCACAAGAGAAAGCCTTCATTGAAGAAGAGACAATCACCAAGTTGTGATCTGAGGTGCATAGAGGACTATTCGCCTCGACCGTGCACTTAGAAGGGTTGTTTGTGAGAAAAAGGCCAAGCGTGTTGGATGTGTGGTTAGGATTGTATGTTGTTCTGGTAGGTAAACGAACAATCTGTGCAAGGTCATTAGTAATTGCAAAAGCCTCAGCATCTCGACCAGCTGGGTTCGTGTGACTAGAAAAGGGAAGCTAGCTGAAGTTTTGAACATTAAAAAATCACCAAGGAAAATTAGCTCACTGTTAGGAAAGTTTGACTGGAGAAAGTCAAGTTTAAAAGAGTTCCAAGTGATTAATGGAGTTGGGAGAACGATAAGGGCAATAGATGAATCTCTATCTCTGCCACATTTGACAATGTGGCAGAGGGATTTTAAGCCAAAGAAGATAGAAAAGAGGAGATTCTAAATTACTAAATTTTTGACAGGGAATATCAGAACGGACATATGCACAGTACTACCTTTGAAGAAAAAGGAATCATTTAGCGAATAATTTGGACAACTGAGATGAGCAAGGATTGAATCAACCGATAATGGGGATTCTGTCAAGTATATTGGGTTGGGCAGACGAGGAGATGTTTAGAGATGTTTAGATCTTTTCGCAGATAGTAGATAGACCTGTAGATAGTCCACCAGACCGAACCTATCGGTAACTCTCTAGGAGGCTTTCGGGTCAGCTAGTGTACAATCTCGCTTCCTCCAGTCACTATCTGGCTGAGTAGAGGTAGCGAGATTGTACACTAGCTGACCCGAAAGCCTCCTAGAGAGTTACCGATAGGTTCGATCTGGTGGACTATCTACAGGTCGGCCTGAGAACACCGTTTTAGAACTGTACCATCAAAAAGCAAGGAAGATTTGATCTCGCTATGATGTCCATCCTCAAAGGACATCAATCATACTGCACGATGGAAAAGATGGGAGGGTTACCAGAGTTTTTCTCTGGGGACTAAACGTGGGTTCCACCACTTCAAGCCTCCGCTAAGTAAGGTGGTGGTATTGCACCTCCACCCCTGTTTGCACCCAAGTGGTCACCTCCAGTATGCTTTGTGCCGTATTTCAGGACTTAGAAATGGAGTTTATGCCCAGGGTCACTGACATTCCCACCTTATGAATACAAAACACAGATTATGCCACAACATAAATTGGTTTTTCAAGAGTTTCATACGCAATAAAATGAATCAGGCATTGGATCAGTAGTAAAAATGTGAATGACGGATTTTCAAATACCAGATCGACTGTACGTAAACACCTTAAAAACAAAGCAATACTGGAATTCTGTTCACAACGCTTTTAGAGAAATTTATCTAAAAGCTCACCGTGCCTTGCAGCGAAAAAGCAGGACTGGATAGAAGGAACAGTAAAGGACAGAGAAATAGGACGAATAACAAACATGTGGAGAGAGAGAGGGGATAAAATAAGGAAATGAGAAGTGTGTTTACATCAAGAGTAAATGCATATCCCGTCTTCATTGCCACCAGGTGTTTTAAAAACACCCGGATGAGAAAATCCCATTACCCGTATGTTCTATAAATCACCACTCTTCCGTTTGCCGATACCGATCCATTCCCCCAGAAGTGCCTACGTCTTCTGCGCTCAAGGCAGTAATAACTAATGTACCCGGGTATGTTTACTTTTGGCCTGTTCCTTGCCGATATAGCGCAGGGAATCAAAGAGAGAGAGAGAAAGAGAGAGAAAAAATTCGCTATCTGGTTTCGCCAATAGTGCCATTTAGTGTTATCGACTTGAGGCTGCGTTGGTTAATTTCCAAGAGTTGTCTTTGATGTGCAACAAACGGCTCTAAGAATCCCCACCTTCGTTCTTTAATGGAGGTGATAGAACGAAAAAAAAGATGTATTATGGTTGTTAGAGATCTTTTTGAATTCAATGAAGCCTTCGATGTTTTTTTTTTCTTCACGATATATGTGAAGTGAATTAAATATTGTTTAATTAATTAACTTTTGAATAATACTAATTGAATACGCATCTTGCTGGGGAATATTGATTTTATTTTTATAATGAGAGCACAATGTGGAACCTAGTTCCTGGCTCTCCACAGAATCACAGATCCGAAGAGATTAATCCCAGCTGCAACAGCCAGAAGTCCACAGCCAGAACTGCAACTACGGACTCAGCCGATGGTCAACAGTATGAACTGGGGATATTGAAGGAGAACAATTGTCTTTCTTTCTCAGAGTTGCTCCATTGTGCCAACCATACAGTCCTCAGCTCATCATCAACCCTCCTTCGCACGGATGGAAAATCAAGGCTATTGGTCGCTACCCCAACCGGGCAGAAGCAGTCCCCAAAACATTTGTCAGGGAGCTCCTTTCTTTAAGGCAAATAAAAGAGAAAAACTGGCCAGAGGTTCGCAGACAACTTGCCCGCTAAGACACATAAAGCCTCAATAGCTACTGTTTTACAAGCCCTGGTGATGCCCAGAAGAGCAAAACGCTGAGCCGAAAGGAGAGTTCTGCGGACATGTGAAGTTCAACCCGCCTTTCCCAAGCCCCAGCTGCGTATGTCATGGTTGGAACATAAACATTGTCATAAAGAAGAAGAGGAAAGTACAGAGAAATGCAGCAGAAAGCTAGTACCCCAAAAACGAGACCTCAGGAATTTAAAGTGATTTGTGCGTCAGAATAGAAGTCCCATTTCAAAGAGAAATATGTAGCGGAAGTTGAAGAATCTGTGATTTGGTAGTCACGTGCCTATACTAAGCCACTTCTTTCTGTTTGTACCATACTTTCAACCTACTAATTGTAGGTTGAAAGTATGGTACAAACTTCATGAAGCCATGCATCCAGACTGTCTCAATCCACAACTCAAGCGGTTCCGGTTGGTTCGGACTGGGTTTGCTCATACCGTTAGATAACGTAGTGGAATCCATTTGAAAGATGTGTAAGGGCTGCAATTACGGCAAAAGGTGACCCTACCAGATAATGAATAAACATTTCTAATTTTTTAGCCAGTGAGTGAACTAGTACACTCAGTTTCTGTCCAATTTCAATATCATGGAAACTGGACAAAAATTCGGATGGTGGATATCAATTTCTCAATCCAAAATCTATAGGAAATTAATAACAAACAATAAAAAGTATTATAAATTAATGAAACATCAGTGTTAGGTACAGTGATTGGGAAAGTTTTCCTTGACAGCATAATGATTCAGTGGAGATATTAGTTAACCGATTTCAGCCAGAAGAGAAAGTAAAAATTTTCAGCTTGCACAACATGCAAAATACGTTATGACAAATATTCTCCTTTTTATATGAACCTTGTGGTTTTGCAGCAGAAAGGAAAAGGCAAATGTTGGATGGGCGAATTATTTCAAACATACTCTTAGCTTCTTCTCCTCCATTAGCATCTTAGAACACTGTTTAAACCTCTCCTCCTCTTCCTTCGTAAATTTATAAATCCTAATTAGGTTCAATCGAATCCTGAATTCAACAGTAGTTCTAGATAAATCTGAGGAAGAGCGTTAAGTTCCTCCATGAATTCAACACTGAACTTTCACGCTTCCAAATAAACTATTTCAACTTCCCCACCTACCTCTTATTTAGGACTACTCTTTTTACAAGTTTAGTCTATTTTCTCTGTTTACACTTTTCTTTCATTTTTTAAGCCTCTCTTCATTTTCTCACCGACTTTACTTTCCATCTCGAGCTCTCTAAAATCGGAATGTTCTAGGCTAAAACTCAAATCTTCCACAGTAAGGCCCATTAAACTCCATATGCCATAAATTCATCCTTTGTGACAGAACCGTTCCTTCTAGACCAGTATAACAACTCTCCGTAACCCCCCGTACCCCCAGCTCTTAGATATGAAAGGGACTTTCTGGGAGGTTGTAAAGAAATGGGCAAGAGCTGCCTAATCCCTCAGCGTCTCGCGCGTGTCCATTTGTCAAGAGATATCGCTGTCATTTCTCATTTTCCCGCCACATTCACTTTTCCTCCCCTCCCCGTCTTCCCACCCTTTCTGACGGAGGAGCCGAGACCAATCCCAAGATGCTCCATCCGTTAACGTCCGTAGCCAGTAACACGTCCATAACCTTATTTCCGCGTTTGGCGAAACGGTGACAGAGATTAATAGCGGAGCGAGTAGTAGTGACAGATATTGTCAGAGTGGGAGGGGTCATAGTGCAAGGGGGGAGAGGAAGCTATGCTGGAAGGCAGCGCTGAGTGGACTGAAAAAAAGTGACTTAGTCCACACAATTTTGGCAGTTGTGTCACTTACTTGCCGATTTTTCTCTACGTTCATTGTCCGCCTTGTCCAAGTCACTCCGACACATCGGAGATGTACTTATCTGTTGTTGCTCAGAGAAGGGAACAGAAGGGTATCGCCCGGAATTCCGTTGTGAAAGTAAGGGTCAAAGTGAGCTGCGGACACATCTTATCTCTGTCCTTGATGTCGGCCATAATTACCGAAGCCGTGACCTCTACTTACCACCCACTGTTCTTGTCTTAATACAACTTCTTTCGTCACCACATTCTTGTCTTAATGAACAAGTTCTTCACACATCCTCTTAGCAGACAGAGTTTGCTCTCAAAGTATATTTGTTACTTCTTTTAGAATTACAAATCATGATTTTACTGATCAGTAAAATCGATAGTAGTAACTCCTGTTGCGAATTTATTGATTCGTGCAGCTCTTTGGTCCATGCCATGGAAGATTGGTTAATATCGCCTTTGTGACCTATTACAGTGATGTATCCTGCGCGGATTGAAGTTATGATACTCAAAAATCTTTATGGTGGAGGGTGAGGATTATTAGTTGTTGGAAATGTAGTTTGTGACCAGTGATCACCAACACGAAGGTGAAAATAAAGTCATAATTTTTCTTTTCAATTACTGAACTTCTTATTAAGGATTCAGCAAGTATGGAACTGGAGGAAAAGCAGGACCATTTAAAGGAGTCCTCACTGATAGTGTTTAATAAATTTCCAGCCTTTTTCGCCATATCTGTCTCTCTATATTGTATAATTTAATATGGGATTCATATGATGTAGGAGACCATCAGTAAATTTCGATTTTGGATTCATGTTGAACGATTTGGACGTTACGCAAAGAGCTTATTTATGAGAGCAATTCACTTTTCCATCTTTGCTAATCATGCTAAATGGGGGATAGGTTCCTCCAACTGATTTGGAGGAACACAACGCTTCTTTCCTTATTTGCGATGATAGTTTTATGCAATGATTTATAGATATTTCTGAATCCATAAAAATAACTCCAAAATTCATTAACTTTTGAACTTGTTTCCTAGTTCGAGGAGCATATTACTCAAATAATAGTTTCGTATGAAAATATATAGCCAATGTTTGTAATTTATATTGGTTGTTTGGATTAATATTTAATGTAAACTTTCCCAATGGTCTTTAAAACAGCACTCCCATATCCCTAATTGATTTCGGATTTTATCACGTTTCCCCCATTAAAAATTCCTTAAAAGGGTCTCAAAACAACGTGCTTGAGGATAGAGCCACTCATCACAATCTTTAAAATTATATTACGCGTCAAGTATTCAAAAATATGGGAAGAACCTGATTTTTGTGTATTTTACGGAAAATCAATGAGAACCTCTTCACTTCTAGATGGATGAAGGCTATAAATGCCCATCTAGCATCTGGTTAAGGTGATGATCGTTTCTTATACAGGAAAAAAAAATTTGAAGTTACTGATTTCTATTCTAATACCTCATTTCTGTTTCTCAAGTAGAATAAATTTTTGAAGCGATAAATTCGAAAGGGAAGGGGACATTCAGCAATCCAGGTACAATGATCGCGAGCCAATCGTCAGCGTCACTCAGATGATTACCATCTTATGCGATAAATACTCAAGGGACTACTAATTACGATGATAGCAGTTTTGTCAAAACGATTAGTTATAATCTTATTTGGTCTATGTAGTCATTCCAGCGAATAAACAGGAATTGTTGATTTATCATATACAAGGTGTGGGTGAAAAGAAAGGTAAATATTTTTAAAATCATTTATTATTTTAAATACAGACATTTCAATTTTTGTCCCTTGAAAGTACTCTCCAGCCTCGCCTATGCAACGCTCCATTCGCGATTTCCAGGATCTAAAACAGTAGCAGAAGTCCTCGAAAGATACTGCCTTTAATTGCGGAGTTGTGTTCTTCTGAATGTCTGATAACTCCTCAAATCGTTTTCCTTTGAGGTGGACTTTAATTTTCAGGAACAGAAAAAGGTCTGAAGGATAAGACCGATGCTCTAATGCTATGATGTTGTTTACCGTTAAAAATTCTCTCACTGTAAACCTCTCATACATTTTTCATGCCCAACCGCTCTTCAAAATTGTTCTTACTTCTTCTTTATCAATGTGTAACTGTTCTACGATTAGTCTAATGATCATCCGATGGTCTTGGCGCACGATCTCTCGAATTTTTTCAGCATTCTCATCTCGCATTGAAGTTGGTGATCTTCCTGTTTTCTTGTAGTCGTGGACTTCTTCCCGTCCCTCTCTGAACCGTTTGTGCCATTCGTACACACGTAGCTGACTCATGGTCTCATCACAGTACGCTTTCTGCAACATCTCCAACGTACCTGTACCAATTTTACCGAGTGTCACTAAAAATTTAATAATAATTCTTTGCTCTAAATTACGATCATTCATTTTTCTGCTAAAGGGTTAAAACACTGATTCACTTAGAGACACAGTTCAATCAAAACTTAACCGATTACAAAGAAACAAAATCTGATCTGTACAGGAAAAAACGAGTTACAGCACAATATGAATGTTGTTGACATGGGCAGTAGTTAGGCGTTGGTAAACAACGATTCTCGTTTCATATTAGCTGTACTTTGTACAAGGCTGGATTTATCGAGATGTAGTGGTATAGTTCCTCCAGAGGGCATCCTAAAGCCGGGTAGGATTCAAAACAATGCAATTACTGGTCCAGGACTCCTTCGACATTATTATTAGAGCCTCTGAAATATCTTCTCCATTGTCCCAGTCTAATTAAACCTTGCATTGATCGCATGCATAAAAAGATTGCCCAAAAATCATTTAAAATGTTATGGTTCAAAAAACAGAATTTTTTCCGATAGGTATTGTCTCTTCAGGGATAACATCTCTCATTTGGCTTACTAAAAATGCTATATATGCCCAGCGATAGAAGGAATACAAAACAAAACCTTAAAACACACCATGAGACAATCGTAAATTTACCATAGAATTAATTTCGAACAACTTTTCCAACATTATAATCTCCAGTCTCTAGCTGTACAATTTTTTAAAATGATCTCAATAAAAAACGTCTGAGCCAAACTAAAACTAGGACTTCTCTGCTCGCTTTCTGCAAATCATGAATTATTTCTTTCCTAAAATTAAAGATATTCTCTTGGCCCATTAGAAATTCCTATTTTTCACCGAAATCCTCCTGTTTAGAAATTTAATTCATTCCTTCTATCAAGAGAAACTCTGTTGACAGACACGAAGAAAGGGGAACTATATGATAAACAGTTTTCCAACATTCCTGGAGAAGTTGTAAGACTTTCCATTTTTCTTTAATTCCCGTGAGAAATTATGAAAAGAAATACGAACATGATTTCATTTGTGAAACTTCACTGCCTTTAATTCAACATCGTTCCACTGCTGTCAGAGTGGCATTCGCTTGTTGGGTCTTAGCTAGACGAAGATCAAACGTTTGATTCCAGGTGTATAGTCAACTGTTGCCAGACAAACTAGAGGAAACGTTAAAAATTAAGCGTAATATATGAAGTTGATTTTCAAAAGCGCGCTCAGAAAATAATTAAACGCTCTGTATTTGAATGAGCGATTTATATTCACTGAGCAAAGTACCTGCTATAAGTAAATAACGTATGCCCCAAAGCGAATTTAATCAAAAATGGAAAGATTCCAGTCTATAAATTACTCTTTGATTATATTAGCAAAGAGATAATCCAGGAAGCGAAGGCCATGAGATGTCAGGATATCGTGTCTATAAAGTGTGATATTCAATGGTCGATTTGCCTCGATGAAAAATGAGTTTTTGCTGGATGAAAAATATTTTTTTTTTTTCGTTGAGATACTGTATTTAGAATATAACTTGGATATTATGATCCATCATCAATTATTTCTGTTTATAATTGAAGAAAGTATTTTTTTTTATGCGAATGGCTAGCTATTTATGCAAAAGTCAATACAGAAGTGGATGCCAGATCTCTCAAGTCTCAAAAGGAAAAAGGGAATAAATTGAGTTCTAGCTAACTCTACTGGGACAAAACTGCTTCTGGCTGAATAGGAAAATATTCACGTTTCCTTTAAGCGAATAGTGGAAAAGTTTGATGTAGCGATTACGAAGGAGAGTTGGATGAACCGCGGGGAGAGAGAGGCAGGCACACATTTGCCTTATCATTTTTCAGCAATGGCAACGATAAGTTTTTCTGGTTCTGTGAAGAGTTCATCGGCCCAGTTCACTGTTATGAACTGGAAAGATTGGTACAGCTATCTGAAATCGAAATTTTCAACGGTATATTGACACGATCATATGATATTCTTCACTGTACGAGAACCTTCATCTGCCCATATTGTCATCTTTGGTGACTTCAGTCTTCTTAAAGTAATACAACTAATAAACAAGCAAGAATCACACGCAGTTTAATTAACGTAATGACTATACATATTGTAAGCCTCTATCTAACTATTCCAACGCATGGCACTCATTATCTTCATTATCTCGATCTTATCTTTTGTAATGAACATACATCAACCACCGGATTACTTTAATTTGATCCCGTAAGATCATAAAGCGATATCATTAAATATGCAATATGTTATCCCTTGTTAACTTATAATTTAAAACATCACTTTCGGATTATTAACTGCAATTCATATGGATCTTTACGCTGTTCAAGTTCATTAAATGTTACTTTACGTCTTTATTCGACTTAATCGATATAACATTTGATTAATAAATTCTTTCAAAGCCAAATTCTGTGTAACATCAGAACTAACATCTCGTACAAAGTGATTGGGTCCCCAATCACATAACAGTCCAAAGTTTGAGTAATACTTAAAAGTACGCTGGCCATAGGCCCTAGTTACTTGTTTTCCTCCTGGTACTACCTTAAAGAAATACCTTTCCAGAACTTGTTTGACCTTGGGCTTTGGACCAAGTTATTTCAAGAGTAAAATTTCCATAAACAACCCACAATATTAACCGCGCAAAATCCAGGTACATGTTTTTGTCCTCGTGGGTAGCACAGTGGATATATTCACTGTCCTACCCACACTAGGTAGAAAAGACCCGAGTTCTAATCACTTCAGTGACTGATGTAATTTTTATGGGCGTTTTTTCACAACGTGGCTGAGTTATTCGATCACAGGAGATGGTAACAGTTTTTTTTTCTGCGGAGAACAGGCAAATCGACCACAGAAAGTAAAACCGAATAATAACAACAACAACAGCCCATGGTAACCAGAAATTCTGTACAACATATTAATCTGTGACATATTTATTCCACTAAATAAAGGTAAGGAAAGTGGACTACTGGATTTTCTGACGATCACTGATATTTTAATTCTTATTAACATGCATTCGGGAAGGACAGTGCTATTTGAATGATTCTTGGGTTCATGAAAGTCAATTTCAAATCAGTACATACATACGATATCACCTCCAAAATAGTCTTCTCCAGTGAAACTTTGATATAGGAAGATCAGCGATTCTACAGCTATTAGAAGCATTTCTGGAGCTTCCAGTATTTTGATGTCCTTTAGTACGTCCTGAGGTTTTTCTGCTTTACTTGCTTGACCCGACCAAAAGCCACGGAATGATGAAAGCCCATAAAAATTCCTGCCATCATCGATGGGATTCCAACCGGGCCTTTTCCATTCAGTGTGAGTAGGGCGGTTATTAATTATAACCACCGTGGTGCCTGCGAAGACTTAAAAATGTTGATGAAAGTTTGGCTCAGTAGAACAATTTCCATCGACGTCAAAAACATTCTTTAAATTTAGTTCCATGAAAAATCGCTGGAAGTTGGACGCGATGAAGAGATTCAAAAAACCGAAGAGCCAATATGCTAAACAGTAGCCAAATTGACTGGACACGCGTTGTATCAAGGGATCTCAAGGAAACTACTTCGGGGGCGACAGTATGAAACACCTCCCCCGAAGCAGTAAGTGAAAATGTAGATATATAGGAGAGAGAGAGAGAGAGAGAATTAACTTCAGGTGTCTTTTATGGTTTTACAGAAGGAAAGGAAGAAATATATTTCATCCCATATGACATTCATCATTCAACAGGTTCATAATGTCAATGTTTTAATTGCTTTTCTAAGCAACACCCCACTGTTCTTGTCATATGTATATACGTCAGCTGAAACCCTAACATTTTCCTTAGACTGTCTGTATCTCCTATCAGTTAAGAGATTCTCTTTAAGTAACAAGGGTTTGTTATTATATTTTTTCTAAATATTTTCTTCTACTCATCTGATGCAGAAACAGTACTAAATGCATTTTTAAATTTCTTGCATATTAAATTATCCGAAGTTCGTAAAACTTATTTAGTTTTATCTTTTCTTTCATTCGAAATTCTACTCCATTCCATGTATTTTTAAATGTACTTGGCTATTTTCTCATAGAGATTACCGCTCGTTTCTTCCCTTCGCTTAATTACATGAACCTGCTATCTGCTAATTTAATTACCAGTAAAGATCTAAAGAAAGTGGAAAGGAGAAAAAAAAAGAAAGGGGGGGGGCTAGGTTATTTCTTTCTCTTTGCTATCTCAACTGCCTGCATCCTCGTGAACAATACTCATTGCGTGGATTTGTGCCAGGCAATCATTTCCGCAATTAGATCTTTACTTTTTCAATAATCACATGCCTGAGAGATTAAAAGATACTTTAATTTCTCAACCTAATTAAAGAAGGGAAAGGGAAATCTAAGACGCTTAAGATGAATAAAAGATAATAGCTGACAGTTTGTGATACAAGCTGGGAATGTTAGATAATATGATTAAGCATTTGTATATATAATTAAACTAAAAAAGCAAAAATGAGTTAACTTTTATTTGGAATGCCAAAGATGACTAAAAATATTCAGATAATATCTGGCGTTGAGCAGTGAAAGTGCGCCTTACACTTTCGAGAAGAGCCACGTGAGATTTATTATTGTAGTGGAAAAACTGAAGAAACCATTAAGACTGAAAACATTGTCTAGTTCAGAACAGTTTCACATTCAATGAAGAAATTAAAATGATCTGGATTTTCAGTTTACGTCCAGCGACATCTACCGGAAGATAATTCCATTTATTAAAAATTACTGAAACAAACAGATTACACATCCGGGAATTTTATGCCAATTTATTTTATGAGGATAATCTAAAATTTTTAACTTACATTTTCTTTATTTTTCTTAATGCTGTTTTTATTTTACTTTCTTGAGGGTGTAATGTTTTTTTTTTTGTTTGTTTTTTTTGTTTTTAAACGTCTGTTTAAAAGAATTTCAAATTCAAGGAAGAAATTAAAAAAAAAAAAGGATGTGGATTTGATGCTTACGTTGAGCGACATCTACTGGTAGACATTTCCAACCGTTAAAAATTAATGAAACAAACAGATTACACATCCGGGAATTTTATGCCAATTGATTTTATGACGTCATGATAATATAAAATTTTTAACTTTTTTCTTTACTTTTCCTAATGGTGTTTTTATTTTAATTTCTTGAGGGCATTCAGTATTTTTTTTTTTTTTTTGTGTTGTTTTAAAACGTCTATGTTTAAAACAATTTCAAATTCAAAGAAGAAATTTTTTAAAAAATGTGGATTTATTGTTTACGTTGAGCGACATCTACCGGAAGATAAATCCAATCATTAAAAATTACTAAAACAAAAATAAAGACTACACATGTGTGACAGTACCAAATAAAAGGTTAATTTATTTGATGACGTAATAATCGACGTCATGAAAGAATCTGAAAACGATTTTTTTTTTCTCCCTTAAATCAGCTCCCATTTTATCATTTTTTAAAAATATTTCTCGATGGATTTTTTAATCTTTTTTGAAGGTTTTCGTTGTCTGTGTTGAGAAAAATTTCAAATTCAAAGATAAAAATAAAAAGAATGGATTGGTTCTTTACGTTTGGCGACATCTACCGGCAGGCAATCTCAACCATTAAAAATTACTGAAACAAAAAAGATTACCTATCCAGGAATTTTATGCAAATTTCTTTGATGACGTCACGATAATCGAACAGTGTTCTTTTCCTTTTTGTTAAATCACCTCTCCTATTTTCTTTTTTTTTCTTCGCTTTTTTTTTAGTTTCTTCTTCTTTGTTCCTAATCCAATTATTCACCATTCTTCTCTATATTTACTTTTTCTATCATATCGTTTTCTTTCCTTCTCTGGGCTGGCATCGCGAACACAAAAGTGCATACTGAGAAGATAAAATATTCTGTAGAGCTCGCAGGAATAAAACACATCAAACAAACTGTTGTATAAGAGTCGTCCGCCAAACCAGAACAGACGTGACAGGAGGCTTTAGCTGGTAACGTATGAAATATGACGTTCACGAAGAGCAAAACAGCGAAGTGAGGCACGTGCAGGCAAAGACACGGATAATGGAGACACATTTCCAGACAGGGACGTTGGGTAATGCCTCGAGAGAAGATCTGTTTACAAAGGCTCAACGGTGAGTCATGCAAGTAGAAAAAAATGAGTGGCCGGTCAATCCAGAAGAAAAGGGAAAAACGCCAATAATATTCAAGAACTATGTGGGAACAGCTGTCAAGAAATGTTTCACAATTTTTTCGGTTTGCTTTCGGTGGGCCATTGTACTGATATGCAAAAATGGAGAGGATATAGAGTCCATCCGACGTCTTCCATCCAGTTGATCCGTTAATAGTTTAAATATTTATATTGGTAAGCATATCATGTTCAGTGTTTTATATTTAATACATCCCCCATAGAAATCTTCCATTGGACTTACTGTTTGTTTTTACTTCCAGGACTTGCAGTATGCTACCTGGACCCCGAAGATGGAAGAACCCCTGGATGCTGACTTAAGAAGTGTTCATTGGAAGGCGACGTGACCTGCGTGTATGGTGGTGTTTCCCTGGACAGGGATGGGGGCGGCAGGGATCACGACAGCCTGTCGCTGGCTACAGGGCTACCTTGTGTTCGTAACTGTGGTCAGTCAGTGGCAAGCAGTCGCCTTTGTGCTAGAGGGATCTCCTACCTCTTACGCCCAATTCAAAAAGTGGTTCACAGGACTCAATGGGACTCTGACCTTGGAGTTCCAGACTGAGGAACCAAATGGTCTTCTCCTTTACACGGACGACGGTGGTACCTATGATTTCTTTGAACTCAAACTCGTCGAGGGGGTACTCCGACTACGTTTTAACCTCGGCGGAGGTACGTCCATACTAACTGTAGGTCGCAACCTTCATGACAGTCAATGGCACCGCGTAGAGATCATCCGAAATGATAAGGAGACTGCGTTGCAGGTGGACGACGAGAGTCAGAGGAGGCTGTCTCCTGGCGGTGACTTCCAGTTCGGTAACCACTCCACCAACAGTGAAGTGTACGTAGGGGGACTGCCCTCTTGGTACAGCTCAAAGTTAACAATGCTTGCCCTTCCTTCCGTGTTCTTCGAGCCTCGTTACAAAGGCGGGATTCGTAACTTAGTGTACTCCAGTGACGATTCTTTTCCGCGCCGCCAAGAGATGATTGAGTATCAGGGTGTTCGCTCTAATCAGCTGGACATCTGCGAACACCAGGATCCTTGTCAGCATGGTGGAATATGTATCAGCACCGACACAGGGGCCATCTGTGACTGCAGAGGTACTGATTATGAGGGGACTTCCTGTGAAAAAGGTTAGTTCCATTTCTTCTCAAAATTCTGTTGGTTTCATAGCAGAACTAACAAAATATCAAGGAATGTTCTATTCATTGCATTCCATACTTTAAGTGTTTGCTAATTAATTTGTGTAATGGTCAGACTTCAAAGTGGAAAACAGTAAGTAATTTAAAGGTAATAAGTAAAAATTATGATTTGTTTTTTATTTATAAGTATTCAGATATAATTTAATTTAATATAATGATGTATACGATATAGCATATACAGGGTGATTCCGAACTCTACCGACAAACTTTAAGGGGGTATTCGGAGGAAGTAGCTGAATGTTTTGAGATACGGAACCCATGGGCGGTGAAGCCTCCTTACTACGTAATCGGACAAAACATGCTGGGCCGTATACATGTCAATAAGACATGATAATTGCATTATGGTGCATTTAATTATTACAATAAACATGGTGTACAGTAGTTCAAAATATCGACCATGAAAATCGCGACAAAATGTACAGCGCCGCACCATCGGCTGACGTACTCGCTCTAGCATCCCAGGGGTTGTGCGCACCTCCTCGCAGGCTGCGATAATACGAGCAACAAGGTCCATCCCAGTTTGAACAGGAGTCTCGTACACCCAACTTTCGATATGCCCCCATAAAAAAAAAGTCCAGCGGTGTTAGGTCAAGGGATCTTGCTGGCCATGCGACAGGGCCACCACGACCGATCCATTGGTGTCCAAACCTTTCGTTGAGGTGATTCCTAACATCGACGGCAAAGTGTGATGGCGCTCGGTCATGCTGGAACCATATACGCCTTCGGATCACCAGAGACACACACTCTAGCAGCTCAGGAAGGACTCCTTCCAGAAAAACTCTGTACACAATACCATTCAATCTGCGGGGAAGCCTTTAAGGTCCTATCACATAGTCATGTACGATACCTGCCCAGATGTTAACAGCAAATGTATGCTGGTTGGACCGACAAGCCATATGTGGGTTTTCCTCATCCCAGATGTGGCTGTTTCAGAACATTCCCTCTCTTGTGAAGACTGCTTCGTCTGTGTGCAATATATAAGCTGGAAACTTAAGGGTGTACTCGAATAAAATACCTAAGTTCATTTTATTTGAGTCTATTTCAAGATACAAAATTATATTTTAATACCTAAGTTCATAATATTAACGAATATTATGAATTAATATTATTTGGTATTATTAATAAGTTATATTAATGTTTGTCTTTAAACAGCTGAATATTAATGGTCGGTAAGATTGATTTTTTCCCACAATATTAACTGAGTTAACAGCTGAACAGTGAAAACGCAGAATTAAAAATTAAAAAAAGACATTAAAATTTTAATAAAAGAAATTAAAAATATAAATATAAAGAACAAAAATAGTAAGGAAGTTTGCTTTTTCAACTATTATATTAAGTAATTTAAATTTTAATACAAAAATAAGACAAATACTTTGAATCGTATTTGTACAAGGATAAAACATCTTTATCCTATTGAGGAATCTTTCTTCAAAATATCTCTCCAATAAGAAGTCATTATAGAAATTTGTTCCTTTTATTTAACAGAAGCAAAGCAATCCCATCAAAACCACTGTTCTATTCACATCGATAACTTGAAGACCGTTTGGTATGCTTAATAATATTTCGCTAACATTCCATGCAATTTGAATGATGGATCACTGACCTTCCTTAGGAAATGTTCCTACACATTTTACCTAACGTTGGCAGTGCGACCATGACGAATATGATCGAACCATCAGCAACGGAGAGGATAAACTACACCCTCGCCGATACTAAACATACGTTATTCGCAATATCTTAGTTATGTCCTCGGTCCTTTCATCCTACTCTATGGACCACCAGAGAATTTCGGTAGATGGATGAATCCATCCAGCCTTTGAGGAAATGAAGTGTAGTCGGAGAGCGGTTATCTTTGAGAAGACTGCATGTGCCATATGGGATTTAGATCCATCTCTTCATCAGCGGGTATACTAAAGGACCGCGCATTCGTCGTATGTGGCCGAAATTTAGATCCTCTCAATAAAATGAGTGACAATTTAAACAGCTGTTTTACTGAACAGAATCAAACATACCTTAATAATTTTATCAGTTAGTGTATGCACTCACATTCTGTTTCTGAACTACGTAAATAGATGTGGTCACTATAGGAAAGTAATATCATCAGTGAAAGCAGCTTTTGCAAGAGGACCAGGGAGTAAAAACAGAGAGAGAGAGAGGACTTAATATTCCTAACAAATTCTTTTGCAGTTTTTGTGTAGTGTGACTTTCTCTTGAGGAAAGTATACGTGCATAAGAAACATCTGCATAAAATTTAAATCCTCTCTGCTTTGGTGCGTTAAATTTATAAAGGAGACTCTAGATGAACTCGCTTTTCTTACAGCAGTTATAGAGGATAATACCATGCTGTAGAAGAGCAGAGGACTTCGGGAAATTTAAATATTTTGTTAGGTAGACGCTGTTTTGGTTAAATTCTAGCCAGCCTGTTTGCTATAGAAACATGGGAATGCTTTATATTTAAAAAATCCTATTTATGATGCCCTTTCACGCAGCAATGTCGTCTAAAGCAAGACTGGGAAAATTGAAAGTCACAATATTCCACAAGGTAAGCGACTCAATCTGATGTGGAAGTAATTCTTAACTTGATTGGTCTATTTTTAACTCCTTCTGGCTTAACGCGGAACGGATTTCAAATTTTGTCCTATGAGTCATTGAAATGAAATTTTTTTCCTATAAATAAACTTATCAAATTCTATAAACTATTTTAAACTACTGGCCTGTCAAGTGTAGTTATAATGGAAAAAATAAAAGCAGATTATATAAATAAAATTAAATGAAAATATACAAATGGTACTTAATGCTATAGATCCTAAGATTTTAACTACGTCATCAAGGGTCGGCAGCCAAAACCAAAGGAAATACAGCAAGAAGTAAGGCCTCTGTTTCTGTTATAATATATACGTGGCAAACAAAAAATGAGCAGATGTATACATCATAGCCGACCCGACAGAGACCGAAAATAAAAGGAATAAAAAACTAATCAAACATAATTCTAAAATAAATAAAAGTAAAATGCAAAATTAAGATGAAATTAATAAAAATAATTTACACTAATGTAAAGAAAGATCAAAGTCAATGTTTCTTCAGGAAAGATATGTTGTCTTGTGCAGAAATCAAAGTTTTAGATGCGACAATCTTTTTTACAAGAAAAAAGATATGACTGGGTTTTAGAAGGATTGAAGTTAATCAAATATCATGTCTAAAGATATTATCCACTGAATTGTAGAATTCAGAGGAGAGACACTGGAACTTTCTTCTGGAGACTAAACGTGGTTTTTGCCACTTGAAACATCCAAAGTGTGGTATTGCCCCGAGCGGTGAGATGATCTGTCTTCACCTGGCATTGCCTTGTGCCACAGAGGCTTTGTTCTTCTTTTCTGAGCTGTGCACGCCACGCTACTTCTACCTCTTACGTTGATTCACACTTGGGTGGTCATCTCCAGCATTTGGTATCTTTAGCCATTGTACATGGAGATATACTTCATGTACCAATTTTAAAATTCCAGGGTTTCGGTCAATCCTGTCTTTCAAAATTCGTTATTGTCCTACCTTTTTTCTTACACAAATTTACAATTTCGTTGACCAAACCGCGTTGACCAATTCGGCTAATTCAAACACATCTACAGATGTGTTTGAATTAGCCGAATTCAGTTTTGGTCATCCTGTTTGTATTTTCGTTGAAAGGAAGTACCATGTTTGTTGAGAAGCGAATTTTCAAGCATAAACTACATTCCTTCTTTTCTGTTCCCACAAGCCTTTGCGTATTGATCATCACAGAGAGATCATCACACACAATTCTTCATGTTTTTTTCTTCTATACACTTTTATTTTTTGTACAGAAATAGAATTTGCTAATATGACTAACGCTGCTGGTAATTTGGGTCAATTCCTCGACAGAATTATTTCAAACACGCTACATCGAGTTTACTGCAGGCATGAACTAGTAATTATGTCGGCTAAAGGTTAGGAAAGCAGAAGGACAATCTTTGTTTATGAAAGAGTTTATTTTAAGAATGCTTAATAAGGTGAAAGTTTCGATTTAATAGTTTGGATGAAATTTGCTTCGCTTAAAAGTTTCGCCCATGGCCAAACATTAAAAAAAAAAGTTGATAAATGTTTAAACTAGGATAACTTTCATCCTGAAATTGCGTGCTTTTGAATCGGTCGGCCATGCGTTATTAAAGTGCATTAGCCTTTGTTCTGATCACTGTTATGTTGGTTGCCGTAACACTGCAGATTGTTGGGCTGTTTAGAATTTGTACTCAGATTACCAAAACCACGAAGTCTTCTGAACTGCATATATTCTATGGTCAGCTTGTTATTTTTCTGGATGAAAATCGGCATTTCTAGGAAAAAACTCCATTATCCTTGCAGGAGAGATGATTGTGAATGTCAGTAGAAATTTCTACAATCATAAGGTTTATTAGAAATAAAAATATACAAATATTGGTATTAACATTTGGACATGCGCATGAAAAATTAACTTTTTAGCAATGAAATAGAGTATTTGATTCTTATGCAATTAAGTTACATGACCAATTTGGAAACTTTTCAACTATACTTCTCTGTCTATCACAAATTCTTGTGGGAAGTTACTGAGGATAATTTATTACGAACAAGTTTATTAAAAATCTTCACATAAGAATGGGTGGTGGGTACAAGTTTATAGTTGCAAATAAACTAGCACCCATCGCCTAGGTTCATCAGAGGACATTTCAATAACAATCTTGTCATCCTCTAGGAGGTGAAGTATCCTGTGCTCTTTATTGTATTGCCAGATCCACTTCTAGGGGAATCTGGATAGGACAATTTCGCTTGCCTAATCCTCTGAAATCCTATAGTGGTTAATTATTCTTAGTTTTGGTTGTTAATATTTTCCAATTAGATGATGGGAATGTCATCAGATAATTTAATATAAGGATTACTTGCTAAAACGTCGAGGCCCTCGCGAGATAGCTTGAGGGACCACCCTTCCCGTTTCACAAGTGATGGAGATGTTCATCAGATGCACGGCATCTGATGAACATCTCCATCTCAGCGTAATCTTAGCATTTGACTTAATTTTTTAATTTTAAATATATTTATTTATTTGTATCCTAAGTTACTTTTGAGCTAATTTAAACAAGACACATACACACAAGAGTGGCGCGCGTAGATTTTTAGAACGCGCACGCCTTCCAAAATTCTCAAAACAAAATACTTATCTTAGAAGGAGAGCGAACTTCAATTTCTGTCTTTTACTAGAACTAACATCACCTGATTTTAATGCGAGGAATCTGTTTTTAGTATTCACCATCTCTGATAAAATACTTTACCTCGACCGAAGGATGCAATCTACTTTTCTTTACGCTGAAGTTTAGAGAAGGGAAGAACGAATCCAAATCTTGCAGCCACAGCAGTAGAACGTCCAGCTTCAGTGCCTTCAATTTCCTCTCTTTTTTTTTTTTTGTTATTTTTTTTTTTTCGCCCTCTCTAGAAAAACGCTCAAGTCTATCAAATTATGTGCTCCGCTAGCTCTCTAGTTTCGAAAGTTTGCGGTGCTGGGGGTGAGAATAGAAAAACAAAGGGAAAGTTTGGTAGCGAAAGCTAAACAGACGAATTTCACTTTCCTGTTTTTCCGAAATTTCATGTCAAACCGAAAGTGTGGCATGGTAGAACAAAAAAAAAAGCGATTTTTTCCATCCAAAGTATAGAATTTTCTATTTGCTCTAAACTTAACAGCAAAAATGTATCTGCTAGAATTTATTTGGTGCCTAAAAACAGAAACTGCATGCACTTCACGTTATGGAGAAATAACGCCAATTAAATGGCATCATTTTTATAATTTGTTATGGATTTCTGAAATAAATCCTTAACAAATTGCTCAAGAATTAGTTGGTGTTCACCTTTTGTTTCATAGATTAAAAATTCTGCGTCTCTTTGGACTGTAGTAAATCATTAATAAGTGAAAAAGAAAAATAAATAGCGCTTGTTAAAAATATATTTTTCTGTTATACTAATGTTGGCAATGTCGTTGATGTGTTCAAGTGTAGTTGGAGCCTACTTCTGGTCGCAGAAGGCCAGTGATTGGAGTGTAATTACGAATCGCGTTTTAGTGATGGCGTGTTAATATGGCATCCCATAAACCTTCAAATGTCTGGCAACCTATTGTTGGCCTTCTAAGAGGAGCGAAGGGTATCATTCGAGATCTTCTTCTGCAGCTGCGTCTGATAGGTCGTAATGAGTGTCGTTCTCCTGACAGTCAGGGACATCGTTCGCTGTCGTAAAGCCCTGGTTTATGTCTCTTGATACGACAAGCTATCACAGTATGCTGCATCCTTCCGATCAGACGAAGGGAGGAAGAGAAGGGGTTGGAAAAGTTGTGCGAGAGTGTGTTAGGAAAGGGGGAGGGAATGATGGCTGGTCTGTTTAGGTTTTGGTTGTGTGTGTGTTCGTTCGAACGCGTGTCGATTTCAGTCGGAGCGTGCTAAACGAAAGCAGTGTGCTGATGGAGCTGTATTAAACATCTGCTGCTCTGTTTGTGACCATGGCTGGAAACAAGTTCGCTAGGCTTTTATGTGTAAACCCTTTGTTGTCATTCCCCTTTCGTTCTTGCGATGGTATTTTAGCGGAAGTAGGATAGATAAAAAAAAAAAGTTGTTTAAAGAAAATCCAAACCCGGTTGAGAATAAAATATGAGGAAGGCAGAGCTAATTAAGGAAGCAGAAGTAGCGAAAGATATCAGAATGCCATTGACAACTTTACTATTAGTTTTCTTTCAAATTCTGACTTTCGAAGTGTGAAATTTATGTCCAGATTTATTTCTCCAAACTATGCCGAAGAGAAAATAGTCCAATACGCCTTCATGCTATTAGAGAGCAAAACTTTGTTAATCGATATTTGCTAAAGTTTCTAGCTGTACGTCCTTCTGTCCTCCACAAAGTTTGGTGGATACAAAAATGACCTCCTCTGGAGAATATTGAACTTAATGAAACGTAATTTTACCTCTCCTATGAAATGTGGACAGCCTGGTAGCAGCGTCGAGCTAATGTACGATTTATCAAGGACCTGGTGCGATAAGAATTCCAACTACCGAGCTCCTCCCTACCCTTCAAAAAGCTTATAGGCTTGAAAACGATATACTGTATATTAATTAATTAATAACATCAGATTATCCATAACGGAATCCTATCTAGAATTACCTCTTTTGAATCTGGCTTACCACAAAGTTCATCATTAGGTCTTCTCTGTGCGTAGATCGATGACCAGGTCTTTTATTTCCCGAAGTAGTCAGGACGTTGGTTAATGACAAAGTTTTTCATATTTCGTCAAGGTATTTCTACTTGGCAGATATTAGAGTCAAAACATACAAATTTGAAGAGAAAAACAGTAATAATCTCTGGATTACTTATGCAGTTTCTCCTAAAGTTAAATGAGAACAATTTTAGTTCTAAATGATTTAGAACAAAGTCCTCCTCACACCAGGAGGAAAAGACCTGAATTTGAGTCTCGTCGATGACGTGAGAATTTTTATGAGCCTTTTTCAAAAGGTGGCTAAGTTAGTCGATCACAGGCGAGAGTAGCGTGGTTTTTTCTCCCGGAAATTCGGGTTTTTCATCCAGCAAACTTAAAATCGATCTCAGAACACAAGCAATTTACAGACAATATATACGGAGCAATATGGCCTTGGTCGCTGATGCACCTAAAACCCTACAACAAGTAAATTAAGGCTCCTAAATGGCAAATTAAATAAATATAAATTTACTAAACTGTTTATTTTCTTTAGTTCATACCATTTCGTTCCATACTTCTCCCACTTGATAATAAATAGTTAGATCCTTATTTATGATAGTTATATCATAAATAAGGATTCTTATTTATAGTTAGATCCGTATTAGTTGCAAATATTTAATTAAAAAATTTCGATTTACTTACGGATAATTTTTAATTTTATTTTAATTTATTATCTGATTATTTTTATTTATTTGAAAGATCTATTTTAGATCTTTCTGTGTAATGAATATTATATATTACCAGTGTTTATACGGTTTCTTGAATCGCGAAGTATTATTATATGCGTATATATTGCGCGATTAAATATTTAATATTTAAAAAGAATAAATCCAGAATAAACCCAGAAATAAATCTAATCAGAAACTTAATTTTCCAGACGACAAGTGTGCGCATGCTCTGAAAGAATCACATCTATAGAAGAAATATTGAAACAAAAATTTAGAGATGGATATCAAAAATAAAAATATATTCATAATTATTTAACTCTTCAATTAATAAATAAATGTAGAAAATTTTTACAGCTTTATTTAATTATTATAAAATATTTGAAAATTCTGAACTAATTTACAGAAATGAATATTAGGACTGCTTTATTTAATTATTATAAAATATATGAAAATTCTAAATTAATTTACAGAAATGAATATCAGAACTCTGGACTTTACGCAATTACGTCTATACCATACAGTATATTTGAATATATAATATTAATATAATTATTTTATTTATTATTATAATACTTTATATTATAATTAGCTATTTATGTACATTTAAAAGTACATCGTACTAACCGTCTTATAGTATTTTTATAATTATTATTCCAGGGGGCGCTTTTTTTATTATTTTTTATATGGCCGTCGTTTGGTAATATTCTGAAAAAAGCAATGGGAAGAAAACGGAAATTTGTAGACGTCGAGCACGAAAATAATAATTCTGATAAAGATAGGAAGAAGGAAGAATCAGTTCTCTGTGCATCAAACAAAGAGAGCGAGGAGGACGAAGGTTTCAAGTGGAAAAATATTCGGACACAAAATGAGGAAATGGCACGCGCCGAATAATATCGTGGGTGGGAAGACATTGGAAGTTATTGGAAGGCAACACATCGCACGTCAAGAAAGGGAAGGTTTCATCCTTTGCAAGAGCGAACCGGACGTTATATATGAAATAAAGATCAGTTCCTTGCACGAGGTGGAAACAAGGAAGATAGGAGAATATTCAAACGTTACCTGAGACAGAAGATGAATGAGTCTCGTGCAACTAAATGATGCCTGGGTATCGTCGATCGATATCGTGTCTGGCCAGCGCCTGACGATTCGAATGAAGGAATGACAAAGGGAAAAGAAACCAGAAAAAAAGAAAAAAAAAATATATATATATATAACCTTATATAGTGCTCTGTATAAGAATAGAAAGAAAGGTAAAGTAATGCATCCATTCTGATGGTTTATCGAACTCGGCTTACTCCTTTTCTAAATACGTGGGCGTTGAATATTTCGGCCCAGAACGCTTGCAGGATCTTGAATACATTATGGCCTCGCTTATATTCTTGGCAAATGATTATTTATTGCATTGTGTTCTACGCATGCGGGGAGAATTCTGAGTACACTAACTGAAAAAGTAGAGGGGGAAAGTGTTTTCTACGCATGCGCGGAGCATTCGTAGTATACAGTACTATAACTGAAAAATGTTTCCTATGAGAAAAGGAGGTGTTTTGTTTTCGGAACTTCTCTTTTTTGATATTAAAACCAACATAATTAATAGATTGGCGTGATGGATTAGGGACATAAATCCTCAAGTGTATTTTGGGAACTTAAGCCATTCACAGAGTATGTCGTTACAGATACAATCATAGATTTTTAAGCCAGACGAGTGTGTAAATGAATAGAATGTGACAAACAAATCCATATTCATTGAAGCAGTGTCCGGATTTAATACCATTACAACGCAATTGTCCTTAACAGCTTAGGACGCTTTTTAGTTGCTAATAAGCAGTGAAGAACAACAGCAATTCTTACCTATCATGTTGCATTGTTCTATTTTATCCGTCGCGAAACAAGGGAAACATCGTCGCTATTCCCGTACAATACTGAACTGGTTGTTTATATTTTTATTTTTTTTATATAATAATATATTTTATTTTTATTATTAATTTCATTGGTAATTTTTATATATTACCTAGTTTTATATATTAGCTATTATCTAATTCTAGTTATTCATTTTATTTTTAATTTTTTGCAAAACTTAATATAATTCCATAAGTTTTGCTTTGCAAAACTTATGGAATTATATTATTAATTCTTATTTTTGCAGAATATAACCATTAATTCGTTTATTTTTAACTCATTTAAAGATTTTAAATTGTTTTATTAAATATTAAATGCATATCTTTCGTGTAAAGAATCTTACATAGGAAACTCTGGGAGTTGGTTTTTTGGTAGGGTTTTTGGGCCATCAGCAACTTAGGCGGCCATATTGTTCCATATATAAAATAACCACAAAAAACCCAGTCTCTAAACCGGGATTTTGTGGTCGATTTTTTGGAAGAAAAACTCGAGAGAAACCATGCTACTCTCGCCTGAGACCGACTAACTCAACCACGTTTTGAAAAAGATTCATAAAAATTCCTCGCGTCATTGGAACTCAGGTCTTTTCCACCAAGTGTGAGGAGGATGGTGATTATACCAACTGTGCTTCCCACGAACACGAAACAACTATTAGTTGGATTTAAATAATAATCATAAGGTCCTTATTTATAAGTCCAACTTGTCATGATCAAGATGGATCAGAACATCCTCAAGGATCATCTTCCAAATATACATTTGGAAGATTATCCTTGTGGATATTTTAATATTCTTTACTGTGGAAAACGTAAACAGTTAGACTCCATTTTTTTCTGAATAAATTATCTTTAATAATGAAGAAATATCAACTCCTCTTCCAAGTTTGCAAGAATGTGATCTTTCTTATCTTCCACTTCCTTCCGATACAGACAGCTTGAAACCCCCTTATACAAACACGAATGATTTATTACGTTGTGTAACAGGGAGTCTGAAAGGGCAGACAACAGAGATGATACGAATAACAAAGATAAGAACCATTCTAAAGAGAGAGAGAGAGAGTGGGGGAGGGGACATTCGATAGATTAAATAATCTTGGACAGAAAACACGACGGAGATGAAACTCGTGTAATATAATGGATGGAACTCATAACACAGAATGGGACATCTGTGAGTGGATTTTGACATTACGGCTGGAGGAACAGACACTGTCTGCTAATGTACGGATATCCATTACCATTAGGAGTCCACTGGATAATCCGATGACAATGCCATAGCTAAATCACAGCAGAAAAGATTTTACCATCCACTTCGGGAAACTTATTGGATGACTCAAAAAGAGAGACAACTCTATCATAAGCTGACGCATCGAAACGCACAGAGTGCTGTCACAGATGGAAGCAGTAACGGAAGGAAAGATAAAATCAAATATTTGTAGCTTCGCCAACAAGTGATAAAAAGTCCATCCTTTTATAAAAGACAGTTTTTTTTTTTTTTTGTTTTATCTTTAAGAATGAAGACACCTTACGGTTTCTTGAAACGGCATTGACAATACACACCACACAACACCATCTAGTAGAAACAGTATATAATTCCGAATGCTGTACAGCTTCACCAATCTCTCTCTCTCTCTCTCGGTAAGAAAAGGAACGAGCCTTGCAATAATGACTTGTTTCCATGACAACAGCATCAGTAGGGTCTCGACAGACTCGCCACACTGCATTAGTTGTTGCAAGCATGGACCCATTTTTTTTTAAACTAACCATAAAAAAAAATCGGTCGTTCACCCACGCCTTCACTACATCTTTCCTATTCTCCAGTTCTGATTGACAGAATAAAGAGGTAATTCCTTGACTAGTACATTGTTACTATTAAAGTATTCCCTGGAGTTGGAGAGAGAGAGAGAGAGAGAGAGAGAGGATGTGCTGCTTGGCAACATTCTCTTTGTGTGCTAAATCTTGCTCGCCGGATTGCTGGGCTAATACATTTCTTAATTTGGAACCCAACGAGGGAGTTGTGCCAGTGTAAATAATCTGCAGCTGATGGAATATCGTCTAGCGCTGCATCCCCTTAGATGGGAAGAGTGTGCTCCGTGGTAAACAGGAACAGGAAAGAAGGGAGCAAAAGACAAAGGACGTAACTCAGCCATAGACCATTAATGGTAGACACTTGGGATTTGTAACATATCTTCTTGGAGATCTGTAACTTCTTCTTAGGAAATGATTCTCCCTCCTGTCCATAATTGAAGTTCGATTTGTTATCAACGCTTCTTTTAAAATTTAGCATTTTACAGACTTTTAAGCGAATCATTCGACTCCATTGAAAAACCGGAAGTACGTCACGACCATTACATATCTGACGAGAAGCATTCGATCAACCAGTGTATTTACTCTTGTCTGATGTTTGTTTTTAAAGTAAATTTGATTCTTCTGACAGCTGTTTCTTGAACGGCATCGATCTCCTAGAGAGATGAATAGGAAAAACATCAGGCTAATATGAAAACATCGATTTTTGGAGATCCACGTCCGCATTAAATCTTGCTGACACAACAGTTTGTTAAGAATAAGTGAAGAAATAATATTTACTGAACTGTTAATATATTCTCCATCGAAGAACTGGAGTTTAACGCATCTCCAAAGTGACAATGGTGACAAACGAGTACGGCTGATCATATTTTTACCAGTTTTAGAGGACACTTGAAGAAAGAAGAGATTGTAGTTTTTGAGATTCTTTCTCTCAGAAGTAATGAGAAAAAGAATCTCAAATTTAAAGCAATTAGAAGGCACGTGTTTGTGTAAATTATGATGGCTTGCGTACCTCGTGGTGTAGTTGAAGCTAAGTTCAAATCTAAACAACTCCTGGGTTCAAATCTAAACAACTCCTAAAGAACTGCTGCTTTATTGGAACCTAACACTCAAGAAGAAAGGTACTGCAAGATTGTGTGAAGAGTTTTAGCCCCTGTTGTGGAGGTATGTGCACGAACAGCGATTTTAATATGGTGTCTGATTTCCAGCAACTGCCAGACATGTTTTGCTACCAGAATACATCGATAAAAAGTTGTTAAAGAATCGGTCTTCGCTCTTGTGTAAGTGCTGTTTCCGACTGATTTAGTGTCACTGGACAGTCCGGATGAGCTGCATTGTCTTCTTAGGGTGTCTCAGATGTGCTCAATAAGGATTCAAGTCGAGGGAGCAGGCAGGTCAACCTTTATCTTCCAATATATTGTTGGCCACCTGTGTCCTACGCGATTGAACATTATTGTCCATCAGGGCGAACTATTCGCCTCTAACATCAGCCTAAGGAAGAACCATATGTCTCAAGATCTCATCTCTACACCTGTCTGCAGTCAGGGTCCCGTTTCTGAAGATATGTACGACCACAGTGACTAATGCTGCCCCCGTACCAGCTATTCTCATCCACCGAACTGACTGTGTTCCTCAATATACGCAGGGTTGTTAAGGGGTTCTTCTTTCATGCCATGCTAAGACCCGACAGCACTTCGATTGCAGGCTGTACCTCGACTCATCTATGAAGAGCTCACAATTCCTGGTCAATCCAATTACAATGTTCAAGTGCCCACATTCTTCTGGCCCTACGATGTCGGACATTCAGTAAACGATACACCAGACGTCTTCTCGCATAAATTCGATATCTGTGTAGATGAAATCGGATAGTTTAGCTTGGCATCCATGTCCCTTTCGCTGCTGCAAAACATGCGAGTAGCCGGGTAGAATTCGAGCATCGATTGTAATGACGAGTCATCGACCAGGTTCAGGTCTATGACCCTGACTTGGACGTCTACTAGCGGTTTGAGTTTCTAGGAACCGATTCCACAACCTCCTAATGACATTTTGTGAGACAAACCATGCCGCTACTTGGTGTTAACTGTTCTAGGCCAAATCCGTCTAACACAACATTTCCAGAGGCTTCACTACAATAATCAACAGGTCCGTTGTCTTTTGCAGGTGTAGTTCAAGAATGAGACGCATCTGCGCATTTGTCGGATATTTAACCAGGAAGTCACACGCCTGAATTGCTCGTTTTCGGACTCTATTTATTGGAGGACTTAGTAATTCACATCTGCACGTTGTCCTTGCTCTTCTTGCCTGAGACCGATTAACTCGGCACGGAGTAAAAAACCCATAAAAGTTCCTGATGTCATTGACATTCGAACCCGGGCCCTTTATTTTATTTTATTTTTTTACCTGGCGTATCGAGGATGGTGATTACATCCACTGTGCTACCCTGAGGACTTTACGTAGCGAACTGTGAATTCCAAATAACCTAAAATCCGTATTGTAGTGGTGCCCCCATTTTAGCGAAGGCCAATGGAATGGAATGGAATGGATGGCGCTGTAATGTCCACCGAATTTTATGACCAGTGGTTCAAACTACGTTTACCAAACTCTGATCACAAATATCGATGACTTGAAGACACGAATTATTGTAACAACTGAGACTCTGCGGGTATGTTAGTAAGAACTTGCTCTGAAATTGCTTATCGATTGAACATAACTCGGGGCGCATTTGTAAAATGTTTCTAAGTGAATTTACCCATTTACTTAAAGAAAATCTCAATGAGGTTTAAGAAAGTTAAAAATTTGCAGTAACGATGCGATAATTAAAAGCTTAAAAGCGTTTTATAAGAAATGAATAAATAAAAATCCCCAAAAAGAAAAATGTACCTGACTTTGTTTCATCAAAATATAAAAAGTGAGTGATGAGCCAAAGCCGTGCACGTTCCTTTGGGTACTTTTTTTGCCTTCACCCCTTTTAAAATGCTTTTAATTATGACATTCGGCACTTAATGGATTTAAAGAAAGGATTGTTGTAAATGGAATTCGTTTATTGCGTTCTTCAGAATTAGATTCATTCGAGAAACAGTTACTGAGAGAGAGATTATGGTAACCGATTCAGCACATGAAAAACAAGATTGTAAATGTTAACCTTTTAATTAAGTGATTCAATTAATATCATATCCAGATAAGGTGTGTCCCAAAAGTTAAGAAAATGGTCCAACTAGGTGGAGATTCGGGAATGGAAATTCTTTGGTCTTCGGTGTAGAAGTGGCGCTTGGTGGACAGCAATGTTTGTTGGGCACCTGCAACTCCCGGGCCTCTTGTTCTCCCTTTAAAAGTATTCCCAAAGAGATACACTATGCAAAGTTTGATAAATTAAACTAATCTGGTTTTAAAAAGATTCTTTTAATGTTTGGTTAGCCTTGAATGGTAATTGGCCAAAGGATTATCGGCTTCGTTGTACTGTACTTCCAGTGACCAACGAATTTTGGTGTAGAGAACTTCTGACTTCCATAGCGTGTATTGTGTGTTCACCTTTAAAGTAAAATGATTCATCCCAGTGAGTGTCCTGCTGTTAGCGACCTCTAGTAGCACTTGGCAGCTCTCAAAAATCTCTTAAGCTTACTCACTAGGGTATTCCATTATTTATAAGCATCGCATAGAAGCACTATAGGAAGAGGAAAAGACAAACAAAAGTTCGATAAATAAGCCTTTCAGGGAGATGAGATTGTTGTTGTAAAAGACAGCTTTTAAGAATAAAGCAAAGCACACACCAGTCGACAATAGCTGGTATTAGCAATAATAACCAACACGAAACATTACTGAATAAGTTGTCTGGGGAACTGAGATTTCGCGAGTTTATTCTTCCCATTAGATACTAGAAGTCAGTTGTTTTCGTGCCTCCAGGGGATGTAAAAATCCCTCTTCGAGGGACTGATTGAAGCGATTGTAGTCGGTGATCTAAAGCCAACAATCCTCTAGTAATATAGACAACACACTTGTGTTTTTAAGAATGTCTTGTTGGCAACTTAAGGAGCTTAGTGACGAAGGCCAAAGGATGGAAGGAGTACAGATGTGTGCAATTAATATTTCCATGGTCTGGTGCGTCGGCCAAATCCCTCAAGAAATCTCGCAAAACTTCGATCAGTGCTTTCAGCGTGCATCGGTAATGGCGCGGTTGTCATGACAACCAAATGTCCTCGCATCCAGGCCGTGCGTGTCCTTATGTTATTTTCCGGACACACACAGCCGGATGGCTGTAGCTAAAGCAACCAAGATTACGCGCGTCCCCGTTGTATGCAACGCTTTTAGGAAAGGTAGACAGCCTCCGCCCTCCAGTACCCTCCTCCTATGGTTATCCATACACTAACCTGTTCGCCCAGTTCAAGATTCGTATCTTCATCTGAAAATCTAATTAATTAGTGCAATGTCTGTCGACAGGCTGCAAGTGGAGGGGGGCGTCGCTGCATCTCCTGGACTCGATGTGCCGGTATTGTCTGTTCTCCGTCTCCCGAGATACCTTTATCATGCAGATGCTTCGCGAAGAAAAGATTTCTTCAATGTCTCAATTACACTGGATCTTTCGCTTGCTTATTCGACTGCATTTCTGCTCAAGGAACTGCACCGAACTTTTCATTCTGCAGGTCCTATTCTTCTGTGAAAGCTGCGCTTCTCCTACACTTTCTTTTATACCCTCCCAGTCAGCATTCTTACAGTTATTTTAAATTTTCCTCACTCTGGACCATCTTTCGATAAAACAAATTTTACGCATACCACCAGTATATTTTCATACCTCCTTCGTTTTATTGAATAGAAATTATCTTATTATTATCGATTGAAAGGGGACATTTTTGCATACTGAGCTGTAATATCTTCAGGTCTGTATATTTTAACACTAGAAATCACCCCCCACGGCCTTTTCCACAAGTTGGGTGGAAAAGGCCGGGTTTGAATCCCATCAATGATGCAGAGAAGTTTTATGGGATTTTCTCACAACGTGGCTGAGTTAGTCGGCCTCAGGCGATTGTCATTTGAAAGCAACCATCCTAGTCGTCGCCCTGGCTCTTGCCCATATGCGACTAATTCTCATCAGTGTGTTTGGCGCACTATGGCCATAGATGCCGATGCACCTAAAAAATTCCCAAACAAACAAATCTCATTTGTGTCATGAAGTCTTTCAACCAAAAACTCAAATGGTTATAAAACAGTTAAACACAGAAATCCCATTCGTCAATTCAAATAACAAAGATTATTAAACAGCTCATAACGACCATTTGGCAGGAACGGGCCATCACGTCCCCACCACGAGAAGATAGATCACAACTACCTTACAAGAAGAACTCGTCTATCAAAAACTTGGTGAACATATTCACCAAATCTGCTGAACATACCCCTTGTCAATAGCTCCACGAAGTGGATTCATGGAGAACGAGCGTCTCTCGCTCTAGCTTTGATCTCAAATCGTCATAATAGGGACAAGTTAGCATGGTGTGGAAGCCAGCTTCTGGCTCCCCCCAAAGAGCACAAGTCTGACTTTACCAACAGTCGCCAACCCTAACTGCAACCATGGACTTCGTAGGTCGACAGTGTGAACGGAGGGTATAAATGAATACAGATGCATACCTTTCTCAGAGTTAGTCCAGTGCGCCTGCCATAAGGTACCCAGCTCATCCTCCGCTCGGATGGAATATCAGGGCCGCTGTCCACCGCCTCCACTGGACCCGATCAGACACCTAAATCTGTCGGGAAACTCTTTTCCTCAGGGCAAAACGCAAAGAATACCTGGGCACTTACGCGCAAGGGAACATAAAGCCTCGGTAGCCACGGGTTTCCAAGCCCTTGTAATGCGTAGAAGAGCGAACAGAAGAGCTCTACGGACATATGAATGTTCAACGTGCCCTCCCCAAGCCTCAGACGCGTATGTCAGGATCGGGACACATACATTGTCATAAAGGAGGTGAACGGTTATCTCCTTTATGTCCCAATCCACGGGGTTAGCACGATGGAACTTGATATATATCCGCTTTACTCTGTCCCACAAATATTTGGCATGCGCCACAAAGCTCAACCACTCCTCCAAACCCACACCAAAGTACACAGTCCTCTTTACTACCCGAAGCGAGAAGTCCCCAGACCCACAAACGGGGGCTGCGCACAGCTGAGGCGCCTCCTCAGCAGCACAGCCTCCGATTTGTGCGCAGAAACTTATAGCTTATGCAGGTCTTCCCACGATAGTAAGTGGGAGAAACAGGCAGTCGCTCGCACCTCAAGCGTCAAGACATGCCGTTTCCGATATGAAAGCACCCAATGCACAACTCCCGCAATCATGTCCTTTTGGCAAACTCCATGATATCTTTAATAAGTCCCATAACTGCTACTTTATCACTTAAACTTGCACGACCAGCTTCAAAATACCACTGTTCTGGTTTTATACTACGATCTATGCGACATAGTCTATTACGAATGGGGGGTGGTCATAATTCAGTGATCGCTGAGTGCATACGAAGCAATATGATGTAAGTCGCAAATCCATTTAAAATCCTACAAACAATAGCCACAACATGTGTAAGTATGAATGTTCTAAAACTTCTTTTCAGTATGAATTTCTTGTGCAAAGATTTTCAGAGATTCATATTGAGGTAATTCAAGAATTTTATAATTTTTACTGGAAAGGATCTTTCTTGGCTAACTGGGGGATTATGCTTCTAAATTTCGATTCCTTCGCTGCCACTCGTCTTTATTCCTGTCCAGGTGTTACCCAACTCCATTTTACGGTTAATCCATCCTTCCCTTAAAAGTTAGGTAAGTTTGAAGATATTTCTTGTGATTATCAATCTTCTCCAGAGCGTGAACGCATGCGCTGCCTATTATTTTGCTAACCCTGATTGCAGCCTTCGCCGTGGACATTGAGAATTAAAAGATATACCGAAAGAAATGAGAAAAAAAAAAAAGAGAAACTTCAAATGTTCTTTGACACGTAACTTAAAAGAGATGGGCTCTATCAGCTCCTACTTTGACATTGTAAAATCTGTATTTAGCGATCTTATTTCAGTTCGCTTGCTTTCCTTAGTGTTGATCTAATTACCATCCTAGTCAGTCGGCAGTCTAGGGACATCCTTCAATTACTAAATCTATTTATAAAGTAGCTTTCTTTCTTCTACAACTCTATCTTGAATGTGCAAAGATCACTATTCATGAGTCTCTTCGGTGGAGAAAACAGTCTTAACTACATTAAAACTGCTAACGGATTTTTTAACGTCGGTTCCTCCCTCCAGACACCTTCTAGACTCTCATCTAATCTAGGATACGAAGTTATCAGTGCAGAAGGTTGCCTAGTTTTAGGCTGAGCCAAGTTTTCTATTATTTTTATCGGTATATGGCTATTATCATTATTACCTACTGTTTCTGTTGCTTTTTCAATCCATTGAGGGCCTTCGTGGATAGTACTGTTGGTAGAATCGACGTCCTCCCCACTTCGGATGGAAAAAGAACCGAGTTAGAGTCACGTCAATGACAAGAAGAATTTTTATGGGCCTTTTTCACAACGTGGTTGAGTTAGTCGAGGGTAGCATGGTTTTTTCTCCCGGAAATTCGCGTTTTTTGTCCAGCAAACAGAAAATCGACCACAGAACATAAAATTCACAGGCAGTATTCAATATGGCTTTAGTCGCTGATGCTCCCGAAACCCCAACAACTATAACAAAGAGATAAAACATAAAATGGCGTCCAACATGCTCTTCGAGGTACAAAAATTTCCTGTCCAAAATTTATAAACCCAGTTCTTGGAAAGCATGGGACTCATTCACGAGGCATTTGTTCCGCAGGTAAAACAGTGAATAAGGAGTACTATGCACAAGTTTTGGATCATCTACTTTAAATAATTCAGCGAATATGGTCTCAGTTTCGAAAACTGGAGCGGATTTTGCACTGATTATCGATGATTTTTGGCAAAGAGTGGGATGTGGAGCTAGCCCCACCTTCATCTCCCTGATTTCTCTTCCCCAGACTACTCCCCGTTCCTCGAAATCGTATCCACGCTGAAAGAAATGTGGAAAACGTGGTCAGTTCAAATCCACCTAAATAATTTTTCCAACTGCCCTAAAATCGATGTCAGAAGTTGCTCAAGATTTAAAAATATTAAAACCTTTTTTTCATTCTAACAAGTGGTTTACTTTAAATTGATTCAGTCCTAGAACTTAATTCTCAAACCTTGTAAATAAATGTAGTATCCGCCCATGATTTTCATGAGCCCGTATGCAAACAGAGATATGCCACTCACTTGGTACTTCTAATCATAACATAAGGAAAACGCGGGTATATTTGTAGAAGAGTGTTCTCTATTACCAGTTTCTCCACTGCACACGGAAATTGTGGCACTTTCGGACTGGTGAGCAGGTTCGCTCCAATGTCAACAACAAGCTGATCGTATTTTTTGACATCGGTGGGCTTGCGCATCAAGAATTTGTTCCACCATGACAAAATGTCAATCAGAATCAGAAATAGTAGAAATCAATATAGTTATTAACTCGGCCTCAATGAGTCACTGTTTTACATTTATCAGTATTAATAATAAGATTCTTTTCCTCAGCCCATTGGACAAATAATGAAAGTTGTTTCTGAAGGTTAATACCACTTTGTCATTAACAGAAAGAAAAAAGACATAAAGTAAAATGTCTTCCGATAGAAAAAAGAAGATATATTAGCCATTAATGTAATTATTAAATAATAATAATGGACTCAGAGAAGAACCTTGATGAGCACAGGATGGACAGATCAGTCGCAGGAACAGGAATCTCGTGATCTAAACAGGTTGAGCCATCAATGATCGTTTAGGTACTTCATAACTTGTACATGGGGGTGAGGATATTCAGAGAGAATGGGGAGTTGAATGGTAGAGGATTAAACATCTATTTGGCGATATTTGTAAGCGTCTTAATTGTGTCCGTGGGTTCAAAAAATTAAAGACAGATTACCCTTGTTGAAGGGCTCAAACAAAATTTCCACCCCACTCTTCATTTTTTACCAATTAATTAAAGTTTGGTAACAAACATTGCATTCAAAAGATCTTCCTGGAAGTTTCATTTTTATATCTGTTCACTAAAATTTCAAGATGGCTGACAAAAAACACTCTGCCTTTTTAAAAATCGTTTCTTCGCGATGGTGCACGAATTTTTTAGTTTCTGGTGCAGAAATTTGTTCGTGTTTTATATTCTTATTTGAATTTGCGTGTCTTGAAAATATTACTCGATCTGCATTTCTTTTGTGGCATGTAACCAACTCAGAAATTGTACTTCACACGAAACATCCGAACAATAACAGTAAAAAAAAATTGTAAAAATTAAAAAAAAAAATAAAAATACACACACTTTTATATATTCTTCGTAATCATCTTTTCCTCGCATTTCAAAGAAAAGAAATTGTTATAAAGATAGCGAAAGACCAAAGATAAAAGAAAACAGAACATCTTATTTCACCGGCGGCTTCTAAATATTTTTTATCCTAATGGCAATGTATTGTTAAGCCGCCAGATGGCGCATCAACAAATCTTGTAGCCATGAAAAGTAAAAGTGAACCATAGGGGGGCCAGGAAATCCGAAGCAGATGTGAGAACAAGATAGGGACACGAATTTAGCCGTATTTTTCACCAGCTTGGCATGACAGTTGATTTTGGACCCCTCCCCCTCCTCCCCCCTCCCCTCAGAATTTTATGACTGCAATGAAAAATATCCTCGCAGTCATTCCACCCATCGAATCTGGCATTTTCAGTTATCACACTCCTGGCGTACAAAATACCCATTGAGGAGTTCACGTCTTCTGCCATTTACTTCCTCTCCATTGTTGGCCCGGTGCCACGTCAGTGCCTCGAAGTACGTCTGCTTTTAAATATTCTTCGTCGTTTGGACCATCACTCCGTTACAGCCACACGAATGTTCGACTATTACCGTCGTAACCCGACCGTAACCCCCGTATCTCGACTATCCAGCATGGCCTAAGATCACCCTCCTGACAACCTACGAATGGGGATGTACTCTGGTCCGAGTTTAAATATTTCAGTGAGGTACACAGAGCTAAAGAGAGAGAGAGAGAGAGAGAGAGAGACACCGCGTTGCTATGGTTACCCTAACGACAACCGTGAATATCTCCACTCCCCTCCCCTTCTCTACCTTTTGGTTGTATTGAAGACATCTGCAGAGATGTCAACTGCAAAAATAGAGCTTGGACATAACGTATTTTCTTTTGGGTTTGATCTTTTCTTTTTTTTTTTCATTTTGATTCTCCTTTTTCCACATCCACCTTGGTGCCCGATGTGGATAAAGGATGTGGATTTATTTATTTATTCTACTCGGCACTAGAAATCAAAGTACTCGCAGGAGAGTAGGTGGAAACTTGGGAAAAAAAAAGTTATAGTTAACCTAGCAACTGTTTCCTGCTGAAGATTGAACTAGTTACAAACTTCTTTTTATGCCAAAGACACAAAGGCTAAAAGGCGTCAGTGTCTTGTCTTTGTAACTTGCGTGTTTTATTAATAATGACTTTAAAAGGGTCGTCTCCTTCTCTGGTTATTTCCATTAAGATATAACTACCAATTTATCCACTATTACACGGGCGCATTCCATGACAGAATGCTCCCTTCCCTATCTAACCCTTTTTCAAATCCCTGAGATGGATGATTCCGCCTACATCCACATCTTTACTTCTAATCTCCACAAGTGAACTCCCAAATCCCACTTTGGCCTGCTAGCTAGCCCACCATCATTTTAATTCTGGGGCAGGATGGGCTTTCTGCTCCAGCGGTGCCCCCTACAGTCACTCCTTTTTTAACCAGGCGGCCACTTCGCTACTGCTCCCACTTTTCTCTTCCTCTTTTATCCCCTCCTCACACTATCCTCCCCCGTCTTCCTTTCCTATTTTTTTTCTGGGTCCTTCCTGGAAAGCTCAAGCGACCACAGGGTGCGCCCCGTCAGAATCTATTTCTTCCTACTGACCCGGGCCTCTTCCTTACCTTCCTTCCTGGCGAAGGAAGGTAACTAGGGGTTGGTGGTTTCCACAGGCCCCTTAGGCCGGATGGACAACATAACACAACCTACACTAACCCTTCACAAACGCACACCAACTCACCACGGCCTTGGGCGCGTTTTATGTCATAGCCCTTTACTGCCGTCCGGGTGAGGACATCGACTTCGCAGTAAGGTACCTAAGTCTGGCTAGTGATATGCTCCCAAATGCAAAAATCATCGTGGGAGCAGACGTTAACTGCCGGTCGCCAATGTGGCACAGCCATACCCCAGATAGACAGGGTACCAGAAACGGGACCAAGTTGGAAGAGTTCCTGGCAACCTCAACATTAACTGTACTAAACTTACCCAACAGTCTGCAACACATTATGGGAGGCCACTATAGACGTCACCATGGCAACGAGGAATGCTGCCAACAACATTTCCAAATGGACCGTCCGTGAGGCCTGGACAACGTCTGATCATCGCGCCATTACGTTCAGTCTAAACAAATCACTGGCCACAGCACCTGTGAACAGACAAACTGCCCATAGATATGCCATAGCAAAGGCAGACTGGGAACTCTTCCAGACCACCCTATGGAATAGCATACAACAACGACAGAGAGAACTCCAACGTATCGAGGACCCAAGAATCCTCCAAATTAAAACGACTGAAATCATAAAACAAGCCAGCGACACAGCCATCAGGAAGAAAAATCCAACACCAGGGAAAGTGCCCTGGTGGAATCAAAACCTCCAGCGACTCAGGAAGGAGGCACAGGAAAGAAGAAAGGCCTTCCAGCGAGCCAGGCGCTCCTGGCCGATGGCGGAAATTGAAACCCTACGACAGAGCTACAAAGAGGCGAGAAACGCCTATACAGCACAAATTAGAGAAAGCAAAAACCAATCCTGGGAGCGCCTGGTCTCCACCACTGGAAACAAGGACCCTTGGGGACTTGTATACAAGATCGTCACCAACAAACTTCCCAGAGGGGAAGTAGTTGAAGCCACTAAAACACCTGAAGGAAACTTGACTATCACTTGGGAACACACCATCAACAATATCCTTGACGCTGCCTTTCATCCAGAGATACAAACAATGACAACAGAACAAAGCCGAGTTTGCCAGGCCAACGAGACTCATCAAACGGCACCCTTTCACCATGGAAGAGATCAGCAATGCAGCAGACCTAATAAAGGGAAATAGATGCCCTGGACCGGACCTTCTGGAACCCGAAATTATCAAAAAAACGGTAGAGTACGCTCCGAACTTACTACTAAACCTATATAACCTCTGTCTCAGAGAAGGTACCTTCCCGAATTCCTGGAAGATGGCAAACATTAAACTCATCCTAAAGAATCCAACAAAGCCACCACACCTTCCGGACTCCTACCGGCCCATTGCACTTTTGACAGTTATCAGTAAGCTATTTGAACGACTACTTTACACACGGATCCAACATTACTATGATGAGGCAGCCCTGGCCTCAGCAAACCAATTCGGCTTCGGACGGGGAACCTCCGCCGTGGATGCCTTAACTCACCTCCTGACCAAGGTAAACAGATGTAATAGAAAGTACTTCCTAGTGATAGCCGTGGACTTCGCTGGGGCGTTCGACTCACTTTGGTGGCCGAGCGTCCTGGCGAGGTTGCGCGAAGCCAACATGCCAGTGATATGGCACTCAGAACCATCAAAGTCACCGCCCCCTATGGCACACTCTCCAGGCATGTCCATCGGGGCTGCCCTCAAGGTTCGGTCCTTGGCCCACTACTGTGGAATATTGTCTTGGACACCTTTCTTAACATCGATCTCAATGAAGTACAATCTGAGGCATTTGCGGACGACCTCATTCTGACGATACAGGCACACTCAAGAGCTGCGTTAGAGGTCGTCGCAAATCGGGCCCTGACCACTCTCCAAGAATGGACAAACCGAAATCAACTCAAAATATCCTCCACAAAAACAAACTCCATTCTATTAAAGGGACGCCTTGATCTTAGACGGCCTCCGCAAATAAAAATTGGGCAGGAAACAATCAAATTCTCCAACCAACTGAAATACCTAGGCGTGATATTGGACCAAAACCTGTCATTTCAGGACCATCTGAAATATCTCCGTAAAAAAATAAGACGCTACGCAGCCATGGTTGCCAGGGTCACGCGTAAAGAATGGGGCTTGAAAAAGCGAGTCCTGAAACTGTTCTACAAAGCTATCTTCACTCCGATCGTCACCTACGCATCCGGTGCATGGTTTCAAAAAACTACAACAGCAGTAAACAGACGTATCACGGACCAAATTCACAGATCCATCCTCCTAACCATCACTCGCGCTTGCCGCACAGTGAGCACCCACGCCCTGCAAGTGCTCGCAGGCACTCTCCCGCTGGACTTAGAAATCATACAACGTGGCCTACTATACTACCTAGACAAAGACACCCCACAGACTTTTCTGGGGTTCACTATTGACCTAACCAGCAACAGAAATGTGGAAAAGAAGAGGATACAAACTCACCTGCAGCAGACATGGCAGGAAAGGTGGAGCAACTCTCAAAAGGGAGAGATCACAAAGAAATTTCTACCCAGTATTGAAGAAAACCACCCAACCTCACCCAACTGGTTCTCCCCAGGTCTACAAGCAACGTACCTCTTAACTGGACACGGAGCTATTAATGCCAAACTGTCTCTACTTGGGATTCAGGTTGATCCAACTTGCACTTGTGGGGGACTGGAGAGCTGGCAGCACCTAATGTATGACTGCAGGCTCTATGAAGACCTACGTGGTGTTTTACTCACCAGAATCCACTACTTACCACAGGGACAAGAACATCACCTCCTAGACACGAAAGAGGAGTATCAAGCCTTCTCGGATTACGCACAAGCACTGTTCACGAGGAGGAGGACGAGGAGAAACCAAATGGCCGCAGCCCACAACCCACTACCATTATAACCAAAGAAAATCTGTTCTTCAGCTCGCTAGGACTGGGACACCAGAAATGACCCACCCCCAAGAATTAGAAAACTCAGGAAACAAACTATACCAAAATAGACTAACATGGACGGGACCCAGGTCCCAAGGATGACAACTCGGACAAGACACCAGATTGGACACCACCAACAGGATCATTGTATAGTTTTCCTGCAGACGCTTGTTGGCGATCGCACCGGGCTCCCTTGCCTGGTGCCTTTCCACCCCCTCCCCTGCGCCGGTGGTGGGACAGTACCCCCGGCGCCCCCTACTTTCTCCTGGTGAGGCATGGGCATGCCTCACTGACTTCTGGGGTTGCCTACTCTATCATCCCCATATTTCTGCCTTAACCCCCCAGCCTTCAGTCTCCCACCCACTCTACCTTTATGCTAGCGAATGTCCCACACAAAAACTTAATTATGTCAAAATTCCCGTTCGCCCATTCTTTCGCCTTTATTATGCAAGCATTATCCTCCTCACCTAACGATCATCAAACCGACGACGAGGGATATATGTATCTGTCTGTACGTACGTGCATATAAAAGAGCGCGCGCGTTTTTTTTTTTTTTTTTTTTTTTGTTGGTTCAACAGGACATACACCATACCACTCAAGCGGCTCCACCACTCAAATGGTGGACCATACCACTCTCCCTCTTTTACATATGTGTTTTGGTGGACCATATGATAGAGTATAGGTTCATCTCATGATGCAAACATTGTTTCCCATGAACGATGCCATATTCCAAGATGATGATAATGCTCCAACACACACGCAGAGCCAGATATCCAATCTTGGTTTGAGAAGCACGAAACATTATTTCATCTGTTACTGGTTATCTCCTCCAAGAAGTACTTAAACGACTCATTAGCCTTAACCGAAGAGTAGTCAAATGCTTCGTTAGCCTTAGTAGATTGATCTTAAAGAAGTATTAGTGCCTGTTAGCCTCTCGCGTTATTAGACTTAGCCACTGGATGCACACCCGCCTCGTTAGCCTAGTTCGAATTCTCATACCCTTTGTTAGCCTTAATATAAAAATATTTGCACCCACATTAGCTTTAATCAAGGTTGTGTTGTTGGTTTTAAGGCGCATCAGCGACTTAGCTCATATTGCTCCTCTGTGTATTATGTCAGGATATATTCACAGGCTGATTTAAATGTTTCGCGGGATGAAAAACTCAGATTAAGTCACAGAGAATCTTATTCCTTCCTCCTGAGATCAATAAAGAGCTCCTTGTTGAAGAGACCTTTAGAAATTTCTCCAGTCATTGACGGGACTCGAATCCAGACCTCTCCAAACGGGTGACTAGTGCAACCACTATACCGTCATGGAGGATCTTTAATGAAGTAGTACTCGCGTTGTGCTTGTTATCCTTCAAGCAGTCTTTTAAAGGAGTCCGATCCTTTAAAATTTGAATACAAGTGGAATTAGTCGAACTCAAGTGATGTAGGATTTTCTCGGTTTTCTGAAATTTTTGCTAATTTGATTGGAATAATTAGAATAATTTAAACTAGAATTCAAAAATATGTTGCTAACTGCAATAATAAATTAAACAATCGTAGTATACTGTCAACGCTTTCGTAATGGAGTTAACTTATTTTTTCTTGGATTTTAATAACAGTTGAAATATAACACTTATAGACACGACAAAAAATTTAATAATGCGTTAACGCTTCCTTTATCACGAATATCTTCATGAATTCTCGATGGTAGGGGTTCAATAAATTCCTTAAATAGCTTATATCAATATTAGGTCATTCCTAAAAACAATAATTCATTTAGGTTTCATGGATGTTGTCGTTGTTTTCACTTTCCACTCAAGATAGTCCCATACGTCCAAAATAGGATTTAAATCTGGTGACTTGGCTGGCCAATTTAAATGTCCTATCATTCCTCGTGTTCCTTGACAGTTTTAAAACAGCGGAGGCTCTGTGAACTGAACAGTTCTGATCCTGGAACACATGAGTATCGAAATCATGAGTTCCCCTCAAATGTTCACCAAAAAAGCACAATCTGATTATTCAGAATACTTATATAGACAGCCTGATTCATTTTGGTTGGTATTCCAAGCAGAGGATCCACTTCATAATAGTAAAAACATCCCCGAAGTGTCGCTGAGCCACCACCATCTTCGACACTCTGCATACAATCTGGACGAATTGCCTCATTGCTTCTCTGTGAACTTGGTGCATGGCATCATTAGAGTTGTGGCAATATATGGATTATCCGACCACATCACAGCTTTCCAGTCATCAAGGGACCAATTTTTTATTAAAGTCTTTTTCAAAGTACCCAAATCTAGATACAGTTCAGTTCTCTTCGCAATGTCCTCTCAGAAATCGGTTGATTAGGTGCTTGCAGCAGTCTTGCTTGAACAACATGTCCGTCCATCCGTCCTCATGTAATACCTCGACCCACAGTTTGAAATCATTTAGTAGACACGATATTATTCTCCACCGATCACTTAGCACAGACTTTGAACCACAATTCTACAGCTGATTTCAACGCATATCATTCCTTAAAAACTGAATGCTGTTTGGGGTGCAGTCAGCTAAAAAAAGTTTGAGAAACACTGCCCTAATTTCAGTGCTGTAATCAAACCATAATAGAAAGTACACGAGTTCAATCCATTATAATGTCCTAAATACCATAAGTGACTGATTTTCTGTGCGGTGTCTGATTTCACGTTAATACTATAATTAATATAATAAGAAAATATTAATAATTCGTGGTTTATATATTTAGTAAACTGATAACAAAAAGAGAAAAAAGTAAATTTTATGGTTGCTTGTATGTCTTTCTTTCCTGACTGACTGCCACACACTCCGGGGGTGTTTCATTCGCAGTGCCTTGAGCGGCGAGAAGGAATATGCTCTAACAAGACACACATCTCAGTGGTGGCATCTTTCTTCTGTAAACAGAGCGGTCACACGAAGCGGAGAAAATCTCTCGAGCAGCTGCTCACCCGTGCGCGGCTGGTGGTCACGGTGTAATCGGAAATAAACACAACTGTGATTGCCCTATACAGGACGCATCGTTACCGTCAGGGCGAAGTGTAGTGTGTCGCTAAGTGCTCTCACAGATGCTTTACTGTCTTCAGTTTTTTGCCCTTTGAAGTTATAACGTTGGACAGTATGAGTTCTTAGATGACAGGCGCTATCGATTTACAAGTCCGTTATGAAGGACTTCATACACTCCTGCTAATTCTTATATTAATACACTGTGTTGCCAAAAGTAACTGAACAACTGCGTGCTTCAAAGAGCTTTTCATTGTACAATACGTAATAATGCGTCTGCTCGCCTTAATTGTACACTGTGTTCTCTAAAGAAGACTCCGAACCAATTTTTGGGCCCTCGTGGGTGGTACAGTTGGTAGAATCGCCATCATCCCGGGTGGAAAAGACCTGAGTTCGAGTACCGTCGCTGATGGGAGGAATTTTTATGGGCCTTTTTCACAGCGTGGCTGAGTTAGTCGATCTCAGCCGAGGGTAGTGTGGTTTTTCCTCCCGGAAACTCTGGTTTTTTTTGTCCAGCAAACAGAAAAGCGACCTTAGAGCATACGCAATTTAGAACTTAGAACAATAGACAGCGCAACATGGCCTTAGTCGCCGATGCTCCTACAACCCAACGACAACAACAACAGCCTTCCAACGTCCAAGAGTCCAATTATGATACAGGGAGGATAAAATATATGCACTAATATGGTCTTTTGCTTTTAAAACAGCTTGTGTTCTACGCGAAATAGATTCAAAAAATCTTGAACCGTCTTAAGAGGAATGTTGGATCAGTCTTCATGGAGGAACGCTTCAAGCTCCTTGAGTGATGAAGGTGGAGGAAATCTGCTTCTCACTCTCCTCTCCAAATATGCCACAGTGGCTCATTTAAGTCTGGTGATTGTGCAGGCCATGGGAGATGTTTGACCTCAGTTTCATGCCCTCCGAATCAAGACTGAACACATTAGCATTGTGGATTGGATCATTAGCATCTTGAAACATGGCATCGTTTGGCAGTTGCACAAGACAGGATGATGGGCTTCCTTTGGCATTCGCCAAACGTAAACTCTGCTTGATGGTGTAAAAAGTCTGAATGATGATTCGTCTGAAAACATGACATGCTTCCAATCATCAAGCGTCCAGTTTTTAGAAGAAGAAGAACCCTTTATTGTCTACAGAAGGCACATTGCTGTACATTTTGTGCTCCTTTTACCACGCATCCTCTTTCTAGCATTACCATCAGATTTGTAAAGTTCTCATGGAACTGTTTTGCTATAAACTGGATTGTTGAGACTCACGTTAAGGTATGCAGTTATTTTTTGAGGCGCAGTTTTATTTGATGTTTTTGGAATTCATACAGGTTGGTCATGAACCCGTGTAGCTTTATACATCGCTTCTAAATAAGCATCAGCTTTTGTTGTCTTTCTTCGAAATGGGGACTGCAATAAACAAAAAAAAATTAACTACTGCATGTTCATAAATACGTCATATAACCATTACAAAAAATAATGCTTTCATATCAGGTGTTTCCATTATTTTGTTCACCCCCTGTATGTGCATTGTGTGCTACGATCCTTGGTTTGTTTTTTGCAGCTCTTCCATAAATTACGATTCCATGCAGCTGTTTACGTATCATCCTTATACGAATATCAATTTCTGTAGCTTCCCTTAACTCCTTGTCAACAGAATTCAATGAGAACTGACAGAAAGACACTGGAGAAAGACAGAAAGGTCCATATTGGTGTAATTGCTGCAATCATTGCAAATTGGATGGTTGTAAATGTTTACTCCAAAGAGCTCGTTCCAATACATTCACCAAAGCGGGCTGAATCCACTCTCGTGTTCCTGGAACAAGTTCTGTACAATTCTGGTCTGTGACATAGCGCATTATCCTGTTGGAAAACCTTCTGGCAGATGGATACAGCCATGAAGAGATTCTCTTGTCGGAAACAGTTTCCTGATAATTTGTGGCGTCCAAATGTTTTTCCATTGGTACCAAGGGAACCCAATAAGTACCACTGGGACATTCAAACACCATAACATCATCACATCCAGCCTGGCAGATATAAAATGTGTGCATTTTGGTTAAGTTTGAGCTGCCATTGTACCATTGGTGGCGAGTTTGCAACTAAAATTGTTTTGTTTCTTCTGAATTCATTGACGCACACAGATTTTAAATGTGAATGCAATCAATATTTGAAATTGAGTTTGTTACCAGAAATTACAGAATCCACAGTACCTTGATTTATTTTTTTAATCATTAATACATGCTATTTGCAATGAAATTTTGGGTTTTAACAATCAAAAAGTGAATTTTGATTTTTCATCCCAAAAAAATTAAACATTTATATCTTAGAAAGCCATTCAGCCGTGGTATACAACCCTCTCTGAGAATATCTTTCTCTCTGTTTATAGAACTACAACCAGCATTCAGTGCGTTTGCTGTCTAGATCAAATTCAGTCAGTAATTCAAGGATTGATGAGTGAGAATGCATTTATGGGGGAGGGGGAGTTAAGAAATTCTACGCAGCTCTCACGAACTGAGAAACTACTTCCAAAGCGCAGAAATAGATGCTGATCAGTTGAGTAGTGTACATTTAATAAAGGGATTTCTTCCAGGAATCTCAGTCCATCCACTTAGGTGGCGAGGGATAATTTCCTTTTCCAAATGACCCCACGAACAACGCCGTGTCCCTCCTACCCTGTTCCCATTTGGCACTCGATATCGATTCCAATCTCCAGCAAGGCAATGAAAGATCGCTCTGACAATCTTTCCAGACGTGGCCTACTACCAGGATGTAATTAGAAAGATAATTACTCTCCAATTAATTTGCAGACCATCAGGCATCGTAGAGCGAAACTCCAGCTATTCACAAATCACTGCCTTAAATCAGTTCGAAGATCTTTGATTATAAACCACCTTACCTTTATCTTCCGGTCACGGCACAAATGCGGGTTGAATTATATAGAGGAGTGGCGAATCTCATTGGAATGCGAAGGAACTCTGCTAGCGAGCGAAAGATGAAAACTGAAAGTTTAAGGATGATGGGGATAATAAATCTCTTGGGCAGAACTCTAAGCCCAGTAATGTTGCAGTAATTGGAACAGATGATCTCTATTGCAAGTTGTACACTGTGGAGTAATCCCCTTCTGGTGACCAGTTCTAAGCACTTTACAGCCAGACGGATGTCTTACAAACTTCGATAAGTAAACTGTAATAAGCAAAGGGACAATTGCTTTTCTGGTATAGAGATGTCCAAAACGTTTGGGAGTTCTAAAAGTATTTAAAGGTGGTGGGTTAGTTATTTTGAAAGGAGATGCAATGTTTACTAAATAATTTCCACTAAAGAGGATTTGTTTATCTGATGAGCAAATTTATCAAAATGCATATGAAATTGAAGATAGATCTTCACTTTCATATGTTTGTCCTCTTTTTTGAGAGAGTATTTCGATTTATAAGTTTTATATTTCAAGGGGAATCTGTCTTTGTTGAATTTCGGGAGAAACAGGTCACCCACGTTACTGTTGTAGTAGGGTTTTCCTGTTTCTGTCCATGGAAAAAAATGCAATCACTGATGAGGAAAAAAATGCAATCACTGATGAGGTCTACTGGCATCATGGATATGATGCCAGTAGACCTCATCAGTGAAACACTAGTCCATATTCTCCAGAGGTACTAGATCTTGCCAGCAAAACATGACTCGTATTAAGCAACCACCGCAACAGCTGGCTGGATAATGTGCACCATGCACGATGGGTCCATGGACTTGTGTTGCTTCCGCCACAGAAGGTGTCCATAGGCATTTTACACCAAGTATTTGTACTCATCCGACCAGCAAACTCATTTCTAGTCCTCCAGTGTCCAACCAGCGTGTTATTGACTCCATAGCATTCTGCCGTGGAACCCCATACGTCTGAGTGTGCAGAACATCATCATTCGAGATATTGTTCTTGTATTATCCATATTGTATTGCGATGTCAACAGTTGCACAGTGATCTGTCGTTGATCTACAATATGCTGCACCTTTTGCTTACCATGAATATCCACTTTGCTTAATTCTTTATAGTTCTGTCGAGGGAAGGTAGTTTGACCCGTTCTACACCATTCTTTGTATCCCTTAATCACAGTGGGCCATGCGTAACCGAGAATAGATGCCATTTCACGAGCTCCAACAGTTATGCCCTTTTGGGACTTTGTGATACTTTTTCACTTGCACGACCAGTTGCAAATTAGCTCTAGGGTTAGAAACCGTTCGGATTTTCTACTGACCAGTATGTGACACAATCCATTACCAATGGGATGGTCATAATTCAGTGATCATTGAATGCATGTTTTGAAAAGAAAGAAATCAAATTGATATGGAAAGTTTAGATAGAATCCCTTCCACTTGAAACACAAACACGAAAAATAATAAAATAAAATACTGAAGCAGGGTTCGTTTTCCATTAAAACTCCTATTGACATCTTACAAATTTATACAGTAATGCTCCAACTGCAATTAGATGATTGGTACACAAAAAATTAACTCTAATTGCAAATGACGTAATAATTAATAAACGTGTTCATCATACTTATTAGATGGTATTCCTCCGTGGGAAAGTAAATGATCCCCTATGGACAAACAGGGAGATAATGATATTCGGTTCCATGAAGGAATATTCTATGTTAACAGATTCACTCCAGCTACCTTAGGTAGCTTTGATATTCGACTGCCCTTCCATTTAAAATGATCCATCCATTTAAAATCGACTGCGCTGTTATTTAAAACGAAGCCATCGAAGTACAAAACGTCTTAGAGCTCTTTGTCAATATCCCCTTTAACTGCAGATAGATATGGAAATTTCGGAGATAAAAGATTCACCCGCGCTATAAAGTGACAGAATTTACAAACTTCGCTCTCTTTTCCATCTCCTCAGTGAGTTACGTCATTTCTATGGAAATGCTGACAGGAAACAACTTGTGGCGTCTCCAGTCCTGTCGACGATTGCATTCTTGGGCAAGCCATGCTTTGACCTTCTTTCTTTTTTATGGGAAGTGTGCAGCTTCTGGCTCAATATATAACCCAATTAGAAGGTTATCGTGAAGATGCTTGAAAAGATAAGCCCTTCCTTAAAAGGGTAGATAAAATTGAAAAAGGAAATGGTACTGGAGGACGTTTGCAATTAAGTTAGATCATTATGATGGGCGCCATCAGTGGTGAGAGATGGCGAAGACGATTGAGAAGTCATCCAATTCTTCTCTGTCTTCCGCACGACATTTTTATCAAATTCGAAAAGAATCTTTGGGAGCGAATTGCTCTTCGAGGTACTCAAAGATAATGGAAGCTGAAAGCGACTGAAGACAGAAGTTTATGAGGAGCTGTAAAACGAAAGAGAAGAGTTATTGGCTGGTTCAATTTGTAATGCTCGCGAAGTTGGATTTTAACGAGTGGCTGAGCATGCCGATACTTCTTGGAATGGCATTCGCCACCTCTTCATTTGCCACACTGAGATAGAATGGGTTTAACAAACATCCTTTCCCCATTCGTAAAGCTTTAAGGTACTTTCAAGCTACCTTTCCTCTTTCTGTTCACTTAATTTCATCGGAAATTTCGGTCAATTGTCCTTTTTAGTGAAAATTTTCTTCTCGAGCACTTAAAGTTGATCAAACTCAGCATAGTTGGAACAGTAATATCGCTGATGATGTCATGCGCATTTATAAATATAATCCTCACAGTACGCAAAGGCTGGTTTAGATTCTCAAGCTTTTCCGTGGCCGAATTAATCGGTGTTGGGTGAAAATTATGAATTATATTATCTTAATATACATTATATCATTAAAGGTCTGTGTACCCTCCCCTTCTAAAACTAGTTAAGTGAGTCGTGTAGAAGAACCACGTGGTACGACATTCGAAAAACGACCCAGCACAGAAGAATACGTAATCATTTTCAAGTAATGAAAAGGTTGGTTGTTGTAGGGTTTTAGGCGCATCAGCAACTTAGGTCATATTGCTCCGTATATATCTATAAATTGCGTGTTTTTTGGTCGATTTTCTGTCTGCTGGATGAAAAACCCTTGTTTTCGGGAGAAAAAACTGTTCTGTCTTCTCCCGAGTCCAACTAACTTAACCAAGTTGTGAAAAACGTCCATAAACATTTCCTGCGTCATCGACTCCTTTCAAACTCAGCTCTTTTTCCATCTGGTGTGGGGAGGACGGTGATTATACCAACTGTGCTACCCTCGAGGGCTGTAGAAAAAAGGTTTTCCTTGCATCTTTTAGCCATTATAATACTAACTTTAATAGTACTCCACTAGTAATGCCGTTATCTAGAGGTATTGCAGAATTGGCCCACAAGTTGTGAATCCTAACATTAATTCCATCATTTGAGACAAAATTAAATTCCAAATCTGTGTAAGACTAACATAACCATCTTGACTCGGAACGGTGTCCCTATAAGGAAGAAAGGTGTAGAAATCACAAAATTAGTTCTTCTGGTTACGGCATAGATCAACTGACTGATTACGAGAGAAATGACCAGAGGGTGCTTGGGCGTGTATTACGACAGCCTCGTCAGACATCCCTGCAAATCACCACCTAGGCGTTTAAGGTCAACAAAAAGACCACGTATGGAGTTCTGCAGACTCGAATTTCATCTGAGTACGGTGGTGCATAAGCCAAACATCACCAACCACAATCAGCAATGTCATCTAGCACGGTGCAACGAACGCCACAATTGGTGTTATGGAGTCACGAATCTCGGTAAACTTCATTCCGATCAGAGGAGGGTTTATGTTGGGGGCTCTTTCTCGTGTTATGTCATAGGACGTTTAGTGAATATGTGGAGAACCATGTACGCCAACGTCTACCTTAACAATTTAAAATTTAAAGGTGTCATATTGCGTTGCGGTTACCCGAGAAGAAACCTCATCCACTACCCATGTGTATTATGTTCATAAATTGCATGCATTCTAGGTTGGGTTGCCTGTTTTGTTGGATGAAACACCGAGTTTCGAATGGAGAAACCTTGCTATCCGAATAATTTAGCCACGGAGTGAAAAAAAGCCCATAAAATTTTCATGCGCCATTGGTGGCATTCGAACATGGGACTTTCACTGTGTGTGGAAAGGACAATTTGAATACTTCCTATAATGTGGGAGTTCTTTGGTACAAACTATTTTTGTTTCAAGAGTATAACACCAAATTTTGTACGGTCGGTGCTATTGGAGAATGGTTCATGGCCATGAATGTATACATGGCTGACGCAGAGTTTCCATTTGATCTCTATGGAACCCCTTGGAGGATGAATTGGAACATCAATGTGAAACTCATTAAACAAATATGACTATCTTATGACAGAAACTCTTTCATCAAAAAATTCTATAATCTAGTTTACAAGCAGTAAAGTAGGTTATAGAATTCCAAGAATGATCTCGACTCTCATTAAAGTCTAAGGCGAGTCCAAGCGCAATTTCTTTAATAAACATTCATTTGTTGAAAAGTGGTGCTGTCCGAATACTTCTGATCGTATAGTGATCAGAAGGATCAAAGCAAAAGTTACGATACTTCTAACGACACATTAATTGGAGTAAGAATAACGAATGATTGAAAAGCTAAAATCTCGTAGATGGCAATTAAGGGCCATCCACACGCTGTAGGGGACGATCTCTTACCGAATTATACTTTTAACGCTGAAGCATCATTAGCTGTAGGGACAACCGAACTCGTTGAGATGTTGAATTATTTCCTAATTAAGACCATCATTATCCATCACTGCGTAAAGGGTAACAAGAGTCTTTATCTTGAAAAGATTAACGAATTAGCAGTAAGCCTGGTGTGAGGATTTCTTTTTCTGATAGCGCAATGATTTGTAGGATGCGATCTGTTCTACATCTTCTCTCATCAACTGCTGCAGCCGTCTTCGCAGTCTTAAATGTGGATTAAGTAAGGATTTTGGAGTCACTTTAATGGGACACTTGCGCAAATTAACGCGTTGTAAAATGGCTTAAGTACTAAGCCTCGCTTACATACTTTATCAAGGATGACTCAAAAACAAACGAGGTTCTACCTAGATGGAAAAAAAACTTGGGTTTCCAGCTTCTTTTCTTTCATCAACTACACATTTAGTTCTGCCCATGTTTATTAGAAAATTCGGCTGCTCCAAGTTTTATCTGTGGCTGACAGAGGTGGGGGAGATTGGGAGGGAAGAATGTGGAGGAAATGTTAATTTAATTAGCAGATGTTTCGGGCCCCCGGGAGATAATGTTTTACATTCCGTAAACGTACAACAAAACTTCTCCATAAAACCTTGGCCAAGGTTATCCTGGTAATTAATTGAAGCTGGACGCATGCGCTGTGTGCTAGTGTGCAGTTAGGAACAGTACTTTGCAGTTGGATTCTCGGATGTAAAATGCCTGTAATGGCAAATAGTCTCGAAATGTGACAATGAATTCGTCCCAACAGCTATTCGCAATCTTGTGACTACACGTTCTATGCTAAAAGTTTGGAATGTTTAATTTGGAGAAAATAAAGCTGCACGAATTCAAACGCATTACTTCAAATGACTGCAGTTTAGGTTTAAGTACAGAGAATAGCACAATATCTTTAGAAAAACGGCCTTGATGAAAAGTGGAATACTGTAACTATTTCTTAAAGTGCAGACTGGTAAACATGCTTCATTTCGGACAATTCAAATGAGTTTCAGTTTAATAGCAGAAAAAAATTGCACTCGTTAAGTTTTATTATGATGATATCTGTTTCTAGGGCAAAATCAACAACGCTCATGTATGAAAAACTTCTTCCAGTCATCGAACCCAGAGAGTTTTGATATCTTACCAATTTTTAACGGACCCAACCTTGACACAAAAATTTTAATCTGCTTTTGAACGACGGAAATGTTATGCTCCGTGGAAGGATGCTGAGCCTGGTCTGGTGGGGTGCCACCATTAATTTTCTGTTTAGAAGTGAGGATCTATCAGGATTGATGCATCTAAAGTGAAGACAATACTTCAAATCTTCCCAAGGTCGGATTTATCGATGCGCATTTGCCCCAGGAGTTCTAGAGTCGCTGGGAATCCGACCAACAGAATTGCTCGTCCAAGAGGCCCCCTGCGACTTTATTTATGGCCTCCTAAGCAAATTTACACCAGGACCAAACACTACCTAAGTCTGGCAATGAATCTTTCACAATGTTAGTAAGAGGCAGGATTTCATCATCAATGAACTTGCTCAATCCATTTAAAGCTTTAAACACCTCAGTCACTTCACGGGTTCCTGGTCTCCAGACGCTACAATTTTCAGAACCAAAGCCTTTCTTGGTAAGGTCACCAATCTCGTTGCTCTTCTTCGCATCCGTTCCAGCAGCTCTGCATCCATCCTAAAATGAGGCCTCCAAACCTGTATGCCATACTCAAGATGCAGTCTAAACATTGCCTTGTGAAACAGGATAATCACCTCCTTAATCCTGCTAGTAAATATATCATTAACAAAGCCCTATGATCCCAAAACACCCATATTTTAAAAAATTAATATCATGATATAATTTACACCGCCTAAGGAATTTACTGATGATTTATACATCAATAAATTCCACCAGGTAAATCTTACTATGGATGGACATCTATTACATTGTCTTATCATCCACAGAATACTGCTTTAAAAATCAAATAGAACTTCTTTGCTTATTATACTACATACAAATGATGTTTCCTATCCTCTTGATCCTTCTGGGTTTAAACCGCTGAAGGCTTTGTATCAGCAGAGGATTGCTATTCACCATAAGTGAATAGCAATCCTCTTTCTCCAATCTCTAAGTCTCTTCAGCTTGGGATGAAGCTGCAACAGTAAACAATTCTGTTAAAGGTTTTGAATACACCGGGGGTTCGAAAATTGAATCGATGTATCATTCCTGGCGAAACATTTGTTCCATTTGAGAACACTGAACCACAAGCTTTAAGATCTAACAACACCGAAAATGTTCAGATGATAAATTAACAAGTGTCTAAGATGTATTACCAATGGTATAATTTATACTGTCTAAAGAATTCACTGGTGATTTTACCACCTTCAAATCAAGTTATTGGGCTAGAAATGATTATGGGTAAAGCACCTGCAGTAAATGGAAATGCAGCCAAGGGTAGAAAAAACCCTAAAACAATGTTAGTCCTAAATAGATCATATAAAAAATGCCTGGACGAAAACCCGAAACTTGGGTTTTCGTCCAGCAAACAGCAAATCGACCACAGAACCACTCAATTTAAAGATATATTATATAAATTGAGTGCAATATGGCCTAAGTCGCTAATGCACTTAAAATCCTACAACAAATATGCAAGTGGGAAGTGATCCAAATATTCAGCCCTTAGTCTAGTGTTAGTACCAGCAAAATATTCAAAGAAAATAGCTTTTATAACTCAGCCATAAAAAATCAATTTCTCAGTAATTTCATCAGGTTCATCTAAGTTCATCTCTTTAGGTACTCTTTGAACTTATATTTTCCATCTCAACAAGCGTTGGTTGTTATTTGTTACATCCGCCGATGGGTCTCTGGCTGGAAGCTTCTAAATGTTCACTGCTGGTGACGGTGGACAGCTGTTTGTCTTCTTTCTCCACTAATGTTTTTTCAGGGTTCTTTCTCCCACTCTTTTCCTCCTGTATATTAATAACCTGCTTCCACTGACTGCAAATGCTATCCACAGTTCTGCTGATAACAGCACGTTACATTCCACCTTCCACTTTGAGATACCTTGCCCTTCACAAACAGGTTGAAATTCTGGAATTTTCCACCAATTTCCTAAATATCCTCGAATCCAGCATTTGCTTAAATGTTGATCTCCAGAATTCTCCAATGGATCAAAGATAACATAGTTAATTTCAGTCGTCTTCTAAAACTTAGCCCTGTTTTATGTCTTGCAAAAAGGAGTCTACTGTTCTATTCTTATCTTTGATGACATCCAGATTTCCAGACAAGCTTACATATCACTATTGTAAATTATTCTGACTTCTAATTGCTCTTGACATAAGCACATCAGAAATATTTCTTCCTATGCATCTGAAAAACTGGGTTTTTCTCTTTTGCTCTCGGAGTTACTTTTCTTTTGACAGCTACTCACTCTACAAATCTCAAATACGCCCTACCATGGAACACTGTTCCCACATCTGGAGCGGTTTCCCCATAAGAAGCCTCTGTCAGATTTCTAGACTCCGTTCAAAAGGGGATAGTTAGGTTAATTAATTACCCATCTCTTACAAAGTTCCTCCACTCTCTGTCTCATAGACGTTTTGTTTGTGCTGCATGATTTTTCTGTTAGTACTGCCATGGCCACTGCTTTTCTGAATTGGGATCTGTAATCCCCCCCACTCTCTTCCAAACCAGTCTGAACAAGTAGCTCAAACCAGTGAGCAACCATTCACTGTACAACTTCAAACTCATAGAACCAACATTTTCCTTTCCTCACTTATCCCTTCTACTTCTGTTCTCTGGAACAACCTCCCTTCATACGTATTTCCTGAAAATTACAATCTACAGAAATTCAAGTCTAATATCACAAGTATCTTATTTCATTTTCTCAATCTTCAACCCGTGCACAGTACTAAATACTATAGGTTCTAATACCTTTTCGTGTTTGTGACTTTTAAAAAAAAAACAAAACTTGCACAATTATGTCTTATAGACATTCTCGTAGCATGAGATCTTTGCTTTAAATTCGTTGAGCATTTAAAATGTCTACTTAACAAACTCATGCTGGGATTCATTTATCGTTCAATTACTGTTCATATGATGCTACACATTATGTTTAACTATCGACTCCATTAATTTTCCTATCACAGAGATTGTACCTACTAGTCTGTAGCCCGGTCCCTTTCTGGGCAACTCTTGTAAACTTGAATTTTTATGGATTTTTTGGAAAACTTCGGTAAGGTAGTTGGTCTCAGACGAGGGTTACATCCTCTTCTCTCACAAATTCAAGGCCCTTGTTGGTAGAATCGCCATCCTCCCCACACTGGGTGGAAAAGCTCTGAGTTCGAGTCCTGTCGATGACGTGAGGAATTTTTATGGGCCTTTTTCACAACGTGACTGAGTTAATTGGTTTCAGGCAAGGGTAGCATGGTTTTTACTCCCGGTAACTCTGGGTTTTCATCCAGCAAAACAGAAAATCGACCACAGAACATGCAGTTTAACAACCTTAGTTGCTGATGCTCTTAATAACTTTTCCATCGATTATACATCTAAATCACGATAACAGAAATACTGACAATCATCATAAACTTGCAAATATTTTGTTCCCTGACAGTTCCGTGTTTTTTTTATAAACAACAAATTAATTTAAGTCTAAAAAAATAGAAAATTTAATTTTCTAATTAAATAATACACGCTAATTAATTTAATATCCTAATCTAATTAATATTTATACAAAATTAAACGTAAATCTCGTATTAAAGCTACAGTTAATAATTAACTGCGAATTTAATTTTGCGATATTCTTTTTTTTGTTTTTCAAAACCAATTGGGAAAATGGAATAATGACCGCTATGTGTCGCTCAATTCGCTTAATGATAAACCTAATTGACACGTGTTTGTTTATCAAACTGTGATTAAAATACAATATCGCGTAATGAAAATCTAAATTCTTTTCTGTTCTCTTGTCACGAATGTTGCTGATCATCAGCTTGCAGATTGGTTATTGTTTTCTCTTGTGCGAATATAATTACAGAAAGAAAGAAGGAAAAAAAACTTCATTACCATCAGAGACTAAGTTCGATGCTTGTTTTAGCCTTTGTTCACTATCTACTATTATTAGCTTGTTACAATAGCGCATGTTGAATCAATGCTCCCATGAAACGCGTTTTCGTAAAGCATAATGAAAGCCTGACAAATTAGATTTTTTTTCCCCCTTCCTCATCTAATGAACTGATTTTATTATATCCGTCTTGTTTAACTAGCTTTTATTTGTGAGCCAATTCTCTTAAACCCCCTCAGTCGGTGGCTTGAACCTCTACAAGTGTTCCCGTCTGATTAAAATTCATTACTTTTTAGAAAGATCGTACTTTCAGCATGTAATCACTTGTTCTATCAGTAATTTACAATCTACTCGGATAATTTTATTATTATTATTTTTTTCTTCCTAAACTGCGCATTTATTTCTTTCGAACCTTTCCACTCTTGAGGCTATCCGACTAAAGAGAGTAAAACAAAAGGAGAAAAGAAAAAAAAAATATATCGTTCAGTCACTTCCACTCGGATGCATCTCCAAACAGCGAACTAGTACCCTCCTAGGGAACTTCTAGAAATTGGCTGTAATGAGAATTCTCTGATGAAAAGTCATTAAAGCGCTTTAAGGAAGCTAGTCATGATCTCATAAACATTAAGGTTGGAATTGTACGTAGAGAATGCTCTCTTTCTCATGTCTCGTGACAGACTTTATGGACGCTAGCTGATCGCCCACACAGAATATTAATCATACTAAGGATGCATTTAATCACGCTAGTGCTGAGGGGGGAGGGCAAAGGGGGTGCGTAGCGATCTCGTGGGTAAAGTTGGAGATAATTTGAGCCCGTGTGAGGAGTGATTTAAGTTAAGACTATCAATGTACACTGCACTGATCTATCTTGCTGCTAACGAGCCAAACGTCTTTTTGCTAGCGTTAGATGTCCACAGCAGCTCCATACGCATTTGTCAAGTAATTTGGACTTTGGGATTCTTCTATAAAAAAGATCAAATAATAAAATGTGTTTGGCGCAAAGCAAACTTACGCCATCTGGTGGAAGACCATCTAACGATCTTATAAGATTGTTAGATGGTCTTCTTCCTCGATTGATTTTGCGTTTGGTTACATATAAACGTTTAAAACAATCATCATATCTTTATCAATTGCTCTCGTGTGTTCCTGTTCACCATAGGGAGGGGAATAAATAAAATTCCGGCACGTCCACCCCTTAGTAATCCTACCGATCGTCTGCGAACATCCCTGCTTACGACAGTTATCGATAAGAATTAAGGTAACAAGGCCGATAAGGGAGAGTTTATTGGAGGCTGGCTTTACTAGCCTATAAACGTCACCGGTATCTGGAGACTAAGCTCTCATTGCTGTTTATTGCTTGGTGGTAGTCACGAAGTCTTTGCTCGATATTTACTTCGTTGTTGTCGTTAATGAACACCAGATGGTGTAAAAGTCGCCTTCTGGTTGTTACATTAGCCATCAAAAGCGAAATTGGTAACTATAAGTTTAAGGAAATCTGTTTAAGTGGCTTTTAGGGATGCTACTTAAGAAAATTGCGCTTTAAAGACTTATTCACCCCCTCCTTGTACTTCGTATTTATTAATGCAAAAAAATGTTTTTTTTTTTAAATCATTTTTGGCGCACATTTGACTACTAGAGGTCGCTGTAGGTAGAGCAAACTAGTTTGGGAGGTGTTTCCCCTTCGTTTTTGGTCACCTACTTTTAAAAGTTTGATTTTTTTTTATTCAAAGTGCGAGCAAAGGCTTTCTGAGGCATGACGTAATAATTTATGCCTTTTAATGAGTGCCACAAGTTCGTGACTGGCTGAATTGAAGCCTTAATACCGGTACCTCGCGCTTTGTTATGGCTGTTTCCATAGTGACAGTAAGTTAATTTGTAGATTACGAACAGCCAAAAGATCTATTTCCATATACCTCATGCTTTATTAGATGAAAGCTTCGAAACAGGCAGATGCCTGTTTTTTTTTTTTATGGTGCTCGTGGTGCAAGCTACAACTGCCTTTTTTTTTTATGGTGCACGTGCGACTATTGAAATAAAAAAAAATGCACCTTATTCTCTTCTAGTTGTGGATTGGTATAATCATATTTCTTTCTTTTATCCTTCGGTCGACTTTTTTTTTTTTTTTCAGTCTTAATTTGATGTTTTCATTTCGTGGATGGGATTGATGTGTGGAAGAGAACAAGATTTCTATTCACTTTTTTTCCCCCCTTTCCAACAATAATACTTATCCCTTCAGCATCACCTCATAGGGTTTCATTCACGGAAGAATGCGTTCTCCCCTCTGGGGAGGTGACACCCTTAGATGATTGCCACCAAAGGGGGGATCTAATCTGTTCTCTAACATTGAACTAACTCAGCCGCATAAGCTGTTACAATCGAAGCGGTTACACGTATCCAATCTTACACTAAACAGGGGTTTAAAAATAATTCATAAGAAAGATTTTCCCCATCCTACTTCGGGTTATACACACTCCAGTGGGCTGCAAATGATCACTCAACCCTAGATATTGGCGATTACGTGCACTCTTTGAAAAGCGAAAAGCCGTGTGATAGGCTTAAGTCGCATTTATATTTGTAAAGGATAGAAGTTACTAATAAATGTTCCAACATTTTTATTAGATAAACTCCTTTGTTGATGTGTATCCGTTTATTTAGTTTTGATTTCCCCTCTTTATTGTTATAAATGATGTGTGGTCTTATTTGTAAAACAAATTCTGAATGATGTAACCATTTATTTTTTATTTATCTTTCCATACATTAAAATAATTTCCCTCCTAGTGATATTTATTCAGCCAATGGGAGAAAAGAGATGCGGATAACGTGGTAATACGTAACAGAAGCCTCTTTAGCGTGGTCACGCTAGATAAACCTGTGCACGCGCTTTGTTTATCTAGCATGACCACGCGGTACCATTTTTGATTTTCATACGCAACGTATTTATGTATTCATAGTGTCGAAAACTTCTTTCAAGTTAGAGGGGAATTCTGTTTTCTGTTTTTTAAGGCAATGTACACTCCACTTTGCCTACCTATTAATTATATCTCGTAAAAGATGTTAAAATGCATTCCTTGTGAACTATTTAGGATCGATAACACGTAAAAATTATAAATAAAACTTAAGAAAGTTTCCGGAGCATGTATTTTACTTTAAGTTTATGTCTGTTAATGGCAAAGTGTAAGAGCTGCAAGGATAGTGAAGTTGTCCCAATTTTATCCCAGCAATAAACAGACCCTGGAAAAGCAGTGCAGAGACTGGTAATGGCTAGACATTAGTGTTGATCAGCAGTAAACAAGAGAGCTGCATCAGAAGGAAAGAGATACATCATACAATTTGCTGGCACTCCTAAGGGACGTGGAAGGAAGAGGGCTTTGCCTCGCAAGCCGAAGACACGGAAGATCACTAAAAATGGGTTGTAGAGAACCGCGCTGAGAGTTATTCTGATATCTTCTTCCAAGTTTATTGGATGTTTCTTTAAAGCAAACCCACGCAGAAGACCATTTCCTTGTTTTCTAATATTTTAAATCATTTACTTTGATTAGGAATGGAAGATTGAGTTAAAATGATTTGTTTGGTGCTATTCTATTTATTATCGATAGGAATTAGCTTCAATCAAATCAAAATCTTTAGGTTTCATGGAAATACGAGCTGTTCAGTCGTTTATTTTATTAACGTTTCTGTTTGTTTCGATGTTATACCTATTCACATCATTCCAGACATTGATGCATGCCTTGAATATAAGAATAGGAGACACGGGGTGTTGGAGGACGCGCAAGGAAGGTACAATAGTGATAAAGATGAGATTGGTATAATTTTGAAATTAATATTCACCAACATGCTTACAGTTTGTTTAATATTCTGCAAAGGTTTGCCATTTCCTGCTAATTGGTTTCACTCTGATTAAGAGGTTCAATTGCCCAATCAAACATCTTTCTGATGTGTTAGATGCAAAACCAAGGAAAAGAACAGAAATCCATTAAATAAAACGTATAACGAGGTCTTTCGTAAGTCTCTTGAAAGAAGGCATGATTTCTTTTGTAGACGACTATTGCTGTTGTTGAAACTTAGATTACGATCTTGATGAGGTGTGTGTTAAGCGTCAAAGGAACTAAAGCCGTGAGGCGTCAGTATATTGTGTCTATAATTTCAGGTATGCTCGGTCGAGTTGCCTGTTTGCTAGATGAAATATCCGCGTTTCCAGTCCTTGTGGTAGCACAGTTAGTAGAATCGCTGTCCTCCCACACCGGATGGAAAAGACCTGAGTTCGAATCCCATCATTGACGTGAGAAATTTTTATGGGCTTTTTTTACAAAGTGGCCGATTTAGTCGGTCAGGAATCGTGGGTAGTGTGGCTATTTTTTCTCGGAAATTTGGGTTTTTCTTCCAGCAAACAAACCAACCACAGAACACCCACAATTTGTAGACGTATTATATACGGTACAATATGGCCTAAGTTGCAGATGCGCCTAAAACTTTACAACAACCAACCAGCTAATCAAGTTTCCAGCAATTAAAACCCCTGCGACCCTCATCGAAGAAGACCTTCATTTCGAATGATTAAATTTTTCACTCCATTAAAATTTACTCCAAAGGGATTAAATGATTTAAAAATAATTACTGTTCATAAGAGTGTGCACCAAGAAGGTTAATGTGGCCACAGGCTAGAGAAACTGTTAATTACTCTATCCTCGACTTCCCTTTTCTCTTTTTTTTCAGACGATTGTAGCACCTCATAAACAAAACCAGAAAAACCGAAAAGCTTCCCGAAGACTTTTCCAACCACAATCCGTCATTCAATCGAACAATGATTTTTCTTTTGTTCTCCTCCCCCACCCCGACATCCGTTATTTCTCCCCTTCCCCTATAGTTAACGATCGGTTCAAAACATGTGGCCGAATTGCAGAGGTGTCTGGATAGAATTCGATCGTTGACTACGTCAATAGTATTCATCCTTCGTGTTGCACGCGATTCTCTATCATCCTTCGCTAGGTGGAGTAAAAAAAAATTTTTTTCCTGATATAAAACAAAATTTGAAGGAGGAGAAATGAAGAGATGCAGAAAGAGGTGATGGACACAGACTGGAAACAAATGGCAGTGGTGAAATATGAAAATTCCTTGTTTTTTGTTGTTTGCCTGTTTTACCAATCTGGTTTTTTTTGTGTATGTTTTTCTTTCGACGCTGTTCTGTGGCCTGTTTTGTTCCAGTCATAGATTTGCGTTGAAGGCTACAATACGTTCATAGACTGTCAGGCGCATGTCGATGTAAAACAGAGGTGGCAGTATTTTTGAAAAATCCATAGTGAATCACATTTAGGTAATGGATTATTAATCACATTAATCCTTCACCAATGCCCTCGTGGGCAGCACAGTTGGTAGAATCGCCGTCCTCCCCACACCGGGTGGAAAACACTTGAGTTTGAGTCCCGTTGATGATGTCAGGAATTTTTATGGTCCTTTTTTTTCATCCAGCAAACAGAAAATTCACAACAATTTGGTCTTCGTTGCCGATGCACCTAAAACCCTATTACAACAACCTTCACCCATGAGTAGCTGGTAGCTGGATTACACGAAGGAGTCAGCTATTGAAACATTTCAATATAGAAGGTCAATCGAACCAGAACCATAAATAGAATCCAGATATTATTTCTTTATTTTTGTTTATTTTATGAATGAATGGAAAATTTTCGCATTAAATCTTTGAAAATCCTTTTAACCTGCTTTTAAGCTATGAAATCAATGTAATAAAAAAATTTTTTAGGCTTCTTAACTGTGAGGATTTCTCTGAGAATAACGCTCTCCAGTTTGGACAATCGTGACAAGGTGCCAATGCACGAAAATGATTGATATTTGCAAAGAATAAGCTTTTCTCAGAGGAAATCAAGCAATTTGAAGAATAAATGGCGCTCCATAGGGAACAGCCATTTTAGCTCCATTTAACAATTATTTATCCGGTGAGACTTCGATCGATTACAGCGACTCCTAATGCAATATTTTAATTGATGATATATGTGTGCTGTTCCTCCCCCGTATGGCTATCACAAGAGAAGGGCAAAATCATCCACTCCAACCAGCTGGAAATGCTTCCAGCGCAGCTGCGCTGATGACCATCCATGATGGGAAGAAACACCATCGTAGGAAATAGAGCATCGAAATGAATACGTTCATCATGCGAACATACTGCGAAATAACCAAGCTAGAGATTGATATGACAATGTACGCGACGAAACTACATACCAAGTGGTTGGAACGATTCCCGACTATTCAGCAAATAGACGGACCATAGTCACGAAGAAGCTGATAACTCCTGCAATCTTGGTAAAAATTAAGCGGTACGTGAGCGACCAACTACAAAGAATAAAGAATATGAACAACATCGAACTGAGAAAGAAGAAATACCACCAAGAGCAGCTGAAGTGGAAACAGACGAGATCATGATATCCAGAAAAGCAGACAACGAGAAGAAGGCCCTAAAAGAATTCGAAGGAACAGGCCAGACAAAAACACAGACCATACCGAAGCAGAGACCCAATAGAATCCTGTGGCAAGTCAGACTGCGAACAATAATAATTTACTTCAAAAACGACGAAGTGACGCCGAACGCCATCCACACATCTGCCAAGATCAATGAAAGAGAAACGAAAGACCAGCAATAGAATAAAAGAAAAAGCAAGGAACAGCCAGCATGGGAAAGAAAGCTTCAGCGGAAGATAGAACTAAGATACAAGACAGGCCAGTTGACCCAGTAAGGGATAAAAGGAGTAAGAAGCTGATTGGAAAAGTGAAAAGCGTCCTCAAGAAAGACAAGACCCATCCGTCAAGTGATAAGGAAGTTAGACAAACGGCACACACTGCTCAATCTCAACAAAGAGACCCCACTCATACAGACATAAGAAACAAAGACAGAAAGACGCGAATAATGCACTTTGTGGCAGACACTACAATGACCTCCATCAAAACTACATAGATAAGGTGGCTTCCAACAACATTGGCTCACGAGCGGGAGCTCTTCCCCTAGACTGAAGGATTCATGCTCGCCATCCAAGACCGAGTAATAAACATCAGGAACTATAAAAAAAACCCAAATTATGATATTAGGGTCCCCCCGTAAATAATTACATCTACCCATATATTTATTTGTCTGTAAATTGCGTGTGTTCTCTGGTCGATTTGCCTGTTTGCTGGACGAAAAAAACCCCCAATTTCTGGGAGGGAAAAACCTTGCCATCTACGCCTGAGACCGACTAAATCAGCCACGGAGTGAAAAAGCCCACTAAAGTTCCTTCCGTCATCGACGGGATTCGAACCCGGGCCTTTTCCACCCTGTGTGGGGAGGACGGTGACGATACTACTGTGCCACATGCGCAGACACACCAGGAACTATTGGGAATACATCGCAAAGGAACCCAGACTGACAGATGGCACATGTCAACGATGCCGCCTGGCCCCAGAAATAACCAAGACATCACCGGAAGATGCAGGGTGATCACCCAAACTGAGTACACTCACAGACACAACCAGATGGCCAGGATCAGAAGTTAGCGTTAAAATTCCAGTTGATCAAAGGAGGTTTCCCGTATTAAAAGTACTCCTGGCTGTGGGGGGCACATTATTGTATCTGTATCTTTACTGTACAATAAAGATTTTCTTTCTACTAAACCCAGGCCGTGCTAGAAACCAACTCACAAACTATACTGGGACCGCCCCACAATAACGAACAAAACGATCCTGCACAACACACCAGACATAATCCTCGTCCACAAGAAGGAAATGGCTATCTATCTGATCTACAGTGGTGACCTACAGAAAACCCACGAGGAAAAGATGAAGAAGTACTCAGACCTAAGACAGGAAGTCAAAGAAATCTGTCATATGGGACAAGTAACGACCAACCGATCATGCCAACCACCGGCATGGTGCCAAAGAGCCTCCGTAAGAACCTAGTAGCAATAGGGCTCCCGGAGAACACTTACATGGTACTCCAAAAAGCCGCGATCCTGTACATCCTTAGGACAGTAGGAGTTTCTCTACTAGTTACAATAATAGAGAGACATAACGAGCACCCCTTGCACTTGGTACCAGTACCCGTCTCGGAATGGGAAAAAGCCTCATCTGGAGAAATAATAATAACAGTTTATTGGAATTTAAAAATAAAGTATATATATATACGAGGTTAACGTAGTGGTGAGCTCTCTACTATGTTACAGATATTGATTTAAAAAAATAGGGGGCCCTCTTAAAGTTCAGAGGGGGCCGTCCGACAGATAAAAACAACACTGTATGTGCGTGTGGTTGGATATAAGTGCCATACGAAATATGGTTGGGATAAACTAAATCAGAATATTCCATCCGGAACAATTGGTTGGAGGTCATCCTCAGATAAAATATTCTTCATTATGTTTCACGGTCTGTAAGTCTTTGCTACTCAAGCACATAATACCGTCTCGGTTGGCATGCTTCTCTGTAATGGTCTGTCAAAGGTCTTTGGAAGGAATCCAGCTAAAAGCGATATTTGCGGCCTCTTGGCAGTTCATCCTAAGTTCCATTAAAGCTAAACGATGACACATACCCCAAAAAAGAGGGAAATTGTGAAATACCTAATATGTATTGCAAATGGCACCACTAAGTATATCTGAATTATAAATTTAATCATCTCTAGAAGAAGATAACCTCATCATTATTTAAGTATTCGGTGTGTATATCAGTGTTTTATTTCTTTGATCTTCATTAGCTCATTAATGACAACACTTATCTTGGCTGTGACTGCTTTGTTGACAAAGGGACCATGGAGACGATGGAAAAACGAACTCCATGAGTGTTCAGATCTATTTATTTAATTTGTCTTTCTTTTCCTTTGCTGTTTCATGGAAGGTAAGATTGCAGTACGATTGTCTATTTTTTTCTCTCGCTCCTTTTAAAATTGTGAGGTGTTGGTGAAACGCGATCCATTATTCAGACAACTCCAGAAAAACGCTCGTTGACAGAAGGATAAAAACGTGACTTTGCTGGTGGATTACTCGATTCTCTTTCACAAAAACCTGAGTGTTTCTGCTAATTAAAGGAAACGAAACATTTTAGCATCTGCATCTGAAAAAGTGTCACAGATAAATGACGTCATCTGCGGCGATGAATCCTTTGATCTTGTACCAGGTGGAAAATAAAAAAAGTGAAAGCAGCTTTTCTGTTGGAAAAATCAATGGGGTATTATTTACTTGACAATTCGTTGATTAATGAATTACAAGGACTCTTAGGACCAACAGCTCTTTGCAATCAGTGGATGAATAAATCTTTTTTGAATATTTCATAATCAGAAAAGATCCTTCTGGGACGCCCATATGCGATCAGAGGAATTTGCAGTTTCTGCGATTTTAAAAATGGAGTACTTTGGGCAAACTTTTAATCATAATTTCGGCTTCAGTAAACATAAGACTGTTAATCAAGTGATCCAGTTGGTAGGATTCATCAAATGGACGCCTTCCACTTCCTCAACATAGCAGGGTTTCCCGATTCTTTTTTATTAAGGTAGTAATCTTTCCCAGGCTAGAATTCGCTTCTCTGAAAATGAAGGTTTATAAGACACAAAACAAATCAAATTCTACAACAGAAAGCTCTCTGTAATGCTACCACCTTAAACCATTAGTCGTGTCCCATCAGTAAAAATAAAACTCATTGAGGTTGTTTTTGACCCATATTTAATATAAAAGTCACTTATTAAACATAAAGGTTTCTATTTTTTTCAATTTCTCCACCTTTTGCCCGAATTACGTACACGTTGTGACATGGATTCCAGTGGATACCTGAGGGAGTCTAGCCAGATTTAATGATTGTTCCATTAGGATATTTTGGAACTGCTGTATTATGGTTGGTAGAGAATTGCGAAGCCGAACTGCACTTTCCAACCTATCCCACAAATTCAAAATCTGTATTTAGATCTGGAGAATTAGACGTCCAGAGTAGATGAGAACTTTTGGGCATGATTCTAGATGCCATTCAGATACAATTTTTGTATGGTGGATATTTGCGTTGTAGTCTTGAAAGAATCTATCGCAATCCGAATAAAATGGAAGTGATATTCATTGGAAGTAACCTGACCTTCTTACAGTATTAGCAGAACCAGTACGTACAAACAGAACATGCCCTATACCGTGATATCACCTCCACCAGTGATGGACACGAGACACTGGTGCATAAAAAAGTGTAAATCAAGACTTGTTAGACCACATGATCTTTTCCGTTCTTCCACAGTCCAGTCTTAGCAATGGCAGCACCACTCCAGTAGAATTTTTACAAAAAAGAAGAGACTTTCATATGGGATTTCATTTCCAGGTTCTTTAACTCCCGCCGTCTAGTTCAGTTGGAAATGGGTCTTTAGACAAAGGGTCTAAATTGAATCGTTCAGTCATTTGCTACGCACTGGACCTTCTTTTCTAACGCACAGATTGTGGCTCCTGCTAAACGCGCTCCAACAATAACACATTTCTTAAAATCGGAAAGATCACCTGTCTTCTTTATGACCGTATTGGTTTAAAAACCCCATTTAAAGAGATATAAACCCTGGACAAAAATATGAATGTTTGTCTTCCCTTGTTACATCTCTTCCACCTTGACGGATAAACACCCATCAATTCTTCTATCAATCTTTTCTTTTCCCATATTATATCCACCCTGGAGTATTGTCTTTCGTTATCTGAGCATGAAGATATACCGGCAATAATGACTCTGATGTTAATTCTGGTGAAATACAACGTACCATGCTGAATTATTAGTAAATCCGCAAAGAAGTTTCCCTGCAAGGCCTCCTTGGAGACCTTACGACAGGTCCAGTGAGTATATTTTTTTATTAGGAACATGAGATTGGTGTATTGAAAATGGCTGCCATCTTGAAACCTTTTGGAATGCAAGTTTATTTAAAATAAAATGAGATAAATACTCGGTTGAAAGCATTGATATACAAGGGTTGCTGATAGTTGATTAACTCCATGCCTGAATAAGTTCTAATTTCCATGGTGACCTCTTACAAGACTCATAAGTCGCAGCTATCTCATCGGATTACAAAGGATTATGTGCAGAAATAATATTAAATGATTAAAAGTATTTCATTTTGCTTTTCCAGAGTGATAATATTGATATGCCGAGTGAAATCTGCCTTTATTATTCCTTATTGTAATGTCCTGCTTAAGAGATGAGCTGCATTTAATATTATCTTTAATTGGTCCACTGAAATCTGTAGTAATTAATGAAAAGAAAGCGAATGCGTAGAGAGAAAGACAGAATCAATATAGCTCGTTACAGAACCAGAGTTTTCTTATTAGTGTATTAAGACAGCAGTCGTTTGTGCGACAATTTCAGCTATATGAAAAGGATGGACAGAGTTGATGATGATGAGATAACAATAGCTTATTTACATAGTAATGAAAGCAAGAGAGAATTGAATGCGCAGGTGCTGCTTAAAGGGTAGATGACGGTGACCGCTTGATCTTTCTAAACACTAAATTCAAAATGCAATCGATAATTTTAAAAAGTTGCTTCGCTAGATGGGATAATTTAGAACCTTTTAGTGAAAACCTTGAACACTTTGCGATTCAAAGTCGCCATGTGAAGAATGTGGAGAAACTTGTTAAGCATCGATCATTTCTGTAATTTTTACTCATGATGCATGCAAAACTCTTCGTATGATTTAGTATAGATAAGGATTCCCCTGATCAAATATTGATGAATGTGGTATTGTTTATTCCAAATCCCCTAGCAAATACAAAAGCTCTTCTAACTATATTGTCTTGCGGAGCAATACAACCAAACTTTACCTCTCCCATAGAAGCTAACGTTGACTCAGGATGTTGTCGCGAAGTATAGTGAAAGATTGAAACACACTTATTATGGATCCTCGTGGATAGCTTAGTGATTGGTCAGGATCAATGTACTCTTCCTACTGGCAGAAATGGCTCAGGCCAGAATCGGTGTGGAGATGGAAGCACTTGTTATGGGCCTTTCTCACACTGTGACCAAGATAGTCACTATAGGATGATGGTTAAAAGTGCAATAATTATCGTACTGCTCGAAAAAATAACAGAACAAAACGTTTTCCATGAATATTTTGTGAGGTGTCACCGAAGGCGAATACTTGATATAATAGGCATCCTGGCATGCAAATTCCGGGTATCCAATAGAAATCGATCTACCACCTTACAAAGCCGCACATTATGCAAATTCTTCATGGCTATAAAGACATGGGCTGCGACCACATCACTTCATTCCCATTTTTGGCTTGTTCAGTGGGATAGCACATCTCTAGTACTTAGGATGGCAACTCATCGTCGTTTAGATGATTCTTTGAAAAGGTCTGCTGTTGGACGACTTGAAGCCAGGGAGAAGATCCACGTTGGCTTAATGTATCACGCAGTGTCGTCTCGGTACTATGGAAACAGTTTCAGGAGATGGGAACCATCAAAAGAAGAGCTGGCCAAGGTCGCCCGAAGGCTACATCAACCACAGCAGACAGCTCTCTGACTCTAACAGCAAGACATCCTATGACATCCTGTCATCAGCTGTCTCTTGAGGTTGCTACGGCCACACGTGAAAACATTTCCAACCGGACTGTGTTAAAAATGCTCAATTCAAGTAGACTGGACTGTATGCAAGGAAGCCAGTGGTTTGTATCCCATTAACCCCAAACCACCGCAGAGCTCGTTGAAACTGGTGCCATGAACATGTGACTTGGAGCTCTGATAAATGGAGTACGGTTATATTCTCTGATGAGTCCCATTTTAGCCTACAAACAAATTCTAGACCTAATTTCATCTGGAGACAACGATAAATGCGGTACCATCCCTCCAACATCAGAAAAAAGGACATTTACGGTGGAGGCGGAATAATAATCAACGGCCGTACTCCTCTTTATGTTTTTGATAGGAGTACCGTAACTGTGCAGAAGTACCGAAAACAGATCCTCGAACCCTATGTGCAACGTTTCTGCAGTCTGCACTGGTGGAAGAATGGGATTTGTTGCCGCAGAATCTTATAGACAACCTTATATCGAGAATGTTTCACCGCTGTCAGACCTGATTAGCCATTGGAGGGGATTATACGCCGTACTGATGTCATGTGACCATATTTTCGAGCATCTTGTATCAACTTCTGTAATGGGACCCTTTTGGTAATCTTATATAACCCCTATAAATGTCCCTTATACCTGTCCGAAGTTTGATGGAGTACGTTATTCTATGGTGCTCCATCACCATACCAAATTTTGTAAGGCTTCATCGCAAGCTGCACGAGTTACACCACGTAGTTCAAAATTATGACATTGAAAATGCCAAATGGCGTTATTGTATCCATATGGGATAGAGTAACGCCAGTTTTCGGAAGTATGATTAAACGAGAAAAACGTTTATAGGTAACAAAATTCCTGGAACCAGCCCTTGCATATACTGTATATCCAACTTTGCCACCACGAAACAGCGAATTTTTATTGCTGAAAATGCAATATTAATTTTGTACAAGGATTTTTAGTAATGTTATATCCGACCTCTTGAATTCAATTAATTCTTTAAGTTAAGCAAGCCATGTCTTGGTAATGAAACTCTCCCAAAAATGGTCGGTAAAAACGCGTTTTAAAAAGTCTAAAAAATCACAGTCTGGAAGGTGTTCCTCTGAGTAACGGGTGGTTCCAGCATGACATAAAGAACGCCTTTCCTGCCTTCAGGGGATCTCTATTTTAATTGGAATATGCCTCTTATTTTTGAACGTTGCCAGTCAATGTCGCATCAATGCAGTTGCGAAATGTCTGAGGCAACAATTTAGATCAGCTTCTGTGATTGTTGAACCTGGTGCAAGGGCAATTAAAAACTTGAATAAAAGAGAATTAATTACCTTCACTTGTTGCATCCATTACCCATTGGTTTCCAAATCTTAAGTAATAGTCACAAATGGTGCATATTACAGGAAAACCGTGGAAATATTCAGCTAAAACTTCGCACGTAGATGGTCTTTAATGAATTGTACATAATACAAAACTAGGTAATTGTTCAAAAATTGCCATTTAAAACACAAGAATAAACCAAGGAGAATAACATACTTTCTGAGAATAACGTTATGGATGGAATGCCAATCGCTGTTTAATAGAAGGGATGAGAAGGAGGTAAGATCCTCGAACAATTACAATCTCCTGAAGAGATTGTGGAGCTGGTTACGTAGCTGTAAGTCTCCCAACAACATCTCATGATGTTTATGAATCTCTCTAGGTAGCGTTCAATCAGTCTGGCGAAATGTGGTTGAGCATTATCGTCCTATAAGATGAAATTATCTCCTATTGCGACTGCATAAGGTCGCACATAGGAGTCCAAGATGTCATGTGAATACCTCTGTTCCCTGAAACCATACAGAGGTTGTTACTCGCACCCAAAGAGATGCTACTCAAACCAACACCCTTTTTCCCACAGGTGTCTCTTTCAATGACTTATTGAAGATATATCGTGTCCCGGCTCCATCCAGATGAGCGTACGTCTCGACAACGCCATCTCGATAGCAGTTGAACCTTATAGCCACCAGCCATTCTTGTAGTAGCCACGAGGTCCAAGTGCAGTCAACAAGGTAATGCCTACTAGTATCTACGTGCCAAAGGTCGAATTTATCTGTCTTCACTCAAGGTTGCTGCTCTCGGTGTGCCACCAGGTGTTCTGGTACCGGTTCAAGATTGACCACTCACAAGCCTTCTAATGGCTCTCCAGTGTAACCATTCAACCAGGTGGTTCCTTTTGGTCATATTTTACATTTTCTGGAGATGTTACATCTCTTACAAAATTTTGCTTAACTTTTGGGAACCAGTATATTTAAGCGTACTCTAAAAGATTATTGCTTATTCAGTGTTGTCAGATCTAAAACTAACTTTATCTTTATACAATTAAACAAATGGCGATATAAAATAAACGATTCGGTATTTAAAAATAAAATATTCTGCATACGCGCGAGTTCTTTCCTGGAAATCTGACAAAGAAGCATCTTTGACATTTTAACTACAGTCGAATAAAAGAAAGCGGCCATCAAAACGAATGTCTTCTTGGAAAGTGTTAAACAAAACTGCTTGTACACCTGATATCGCCAAGTGTTCTGTTTTACGATAAAATTATGTCAGGAAATGGCTCTTCTCAATGGCCTTAGCCAAAGAGAATGACTTATTCAACGACTTGTTATAATAGAAAATGGATTGCCAGCAAAGGCAATTTATTTTGTCGAATGGGTGTATTTGTAAGGCCAACACAGCTCACAAAGCACACAACTGATATCTTTCAAGCTTTGTTGGTTCCAAGAAACGATGCGTACTTAAATACTCTCAAACGTTGCAACTTGACATTCCAAACTTCCATTTTTTTTTTAAATATAATGGATATGAATTCTAGAATAGAATGCATTATTGTTAAATCACTCAGGTTGATTTTTAAATTGTTCGATTGCTTCTAAGATCTTAAAGAAAGATGGTTGCAGACAGTTAAGCCCCCCTTCTGTAAACTTTTAAGTGTTCTGACAACGGAAAAGCAAGAAAAAAACACAGCGGAACAATAACCATTATACTATACTATCCTACCATTACATTCGGTAGGATAGTATACAAAGAGATTAAACTACTGAAAACAAAGGCTAGAATTGGATAATTCTGGAGCCTTTAATATGGAGTACGATCACCCACTTAGAGCCAAACAAGTTCTGCAATGAGCCGGTGATGGTGTAGCAGGATTTTAGGAGCATCAGCGACTAAGGCCATTTACTCCATGTCTATTGTCTGCAAATTGCGTGTGTTCTGAGGTCGATTTTCTGTTTGCTGGAAGAAAAACCCAAATGTCCGGGATAAAAAACCATGCTACCCTCGCCTGAGACCGACTAATTCAGCCACGTTGTGAAAAAGGCCCATAAAAATTTCTCTCATCATCAACGGTACTCTACCTAGCTCATTTCCACCTGAGTTTGGGGTGGATGGCAATTCTACCAACTGTTCCGTCCACGAGGGAGAAAGTTCCATCTATAAATTTCTTAATTACGTTTACAAAATAACATTATTGTAACTTAACTTTTAGACATCAGTGTAGTATATCGCTTTCTACTGTATATTTCAAATATAAAACAAGGGTGACCACTGTTATCTTAACAGAATATCGATTGCAATGGTCCTAGAGGATGAATTTATTTCAGACGATATTATCCAGTCTTCTTGGCATGGCGGAATTGGTATTTATAGGTCATTACGTTGGCTGCGATAGATAAATAGAGGGAGAAATAGATACAGCATCAATTTTCGTAATTATGCACCCTATTAGTGTTTCAACTTTACTGGTGACGATCTCTGTTACAATTGCAAAGTGACACTAACTGATGATAGCGCCTGCATCAGGAAATGGATATTCAAAAACTGATATGACTAATGGATCTATAATGAATTGTTTCTACTGGAAAATAACTTTTCCTCTTCAGTTATCACGATGTCCAAATTCATGAAACGTAAGTCGTGCTTGAGGCATAAAGCAGGTTTAGTTCAAATAAACAACTGAAGGAGATGCTCTGGAGAAATCATTTGGTATAAATCGAAGAAGGGACTTATTATTCATGTTTACCTTCGCGTTGAGGATAGAAACAGTTCGCACGAGGACCCTGTTAGATGCATAAATCCAGAGAATTATTATTTCATTGTGATCTCGCGAGTGCTAAGACAATTTGTAATATTATCATTTATAAGATAAAATGTAAAATTCAATTTGAAATGATTGTGTACGATCCTCTCGAAAGTATTTGGACACCATTCACGTTAAATCAAATTATTTTTATTAGAGATATTTATATTTGGCTTGTATGATAGCAATAAGCCTACGTGGAAGACTTTCAACCAATTCAAAATAGAATTTAGTTCCATTCTTGCCATCGTGAGTAGCACAGTTGGTAGAATGGCCATCCTCCTCACACCGGGTGGCAAAGATCTGCGTTCGAGTCCCATCGATGACGAGAGGAATTTTTATGGGCCTTTCTCACAACATGGTTGAGTTAGTTGGTCTCAGGCGAGGGCAGCATGGTTTTTCCTCCAGAAAACTCGGATGTTTCATTCAGCAAACAAAAAATCTACCACAGAACACACACAATTTACACACGCAATATGGCCTTAGTCACTAATGCTCCTAAACTCCAACAACAACCACAACAACAACAACAGTGCCATCCTTCCTTGCATTCGTTGTTGAAGTGGATCGTACTGAATTCGCCCTTCTCCGGCCTTGCAACTCTTTCGACAAGAGGGAGTTTATGAGATCAGGTCTTCAGAAAAGCTTTACCAATAATGCAATATCGATTTCCCCCATAAAGAAAAATGGTTATTCTATTAGAACATGAAAGACCCGGTTCCATAGACCAAAGTGTCCAAAATATTGATACACTACGTGGCACTGAGCCCACGTAGTGTATCAATATTTCAAATATGGCTGAAACGCCATTTAATGAGCGAAAGAGAGTTTAGGTCTTAAAATAAGCGAAGAAAATTAATTATTTTTACCTGTAATTAACAGCATCATTTTGTAACATCCATCCCAAACATTAGGCCATTTTTCTTCTCGTCTTAATTATGATATTAGTTAATTATCAATATGCAGTTGGGAAACTAATTAGAGCACGTTGATAAAATCCTTCAGGGAAAAATTATGCAGCATGCTTTTTAGCTAGCGTGGTTGTGCAGTGTGGCAAAGAGGATGTTAAGAAAAACAGACGGACCTAGACTTTGAGTGAACGATATAATTTAGAGGAACTCTAGCAAGGATAATTGATTGGTGACACTTGTGGTAGGTGGCAGAACGAGTTTACTGTGTTGGTATATTTTTCTAAACAACGTTGCGATATTCTTCTTCCCCTATTCTTATTCTATTTTTGTAGATTCAAAAGAATTAAATTGCAGTGAAATAATTCGTATTGTGTTACATTTGAATCTTACGTTTTTTAAAGGATGCAGAAGAGACTCCTAGAAAAACATTTTAGTTCCAAAACTAGCAGCAGGAGGGCGATAAAGTTAACCGAAAAACATGAAATGTTATAATAAAATAAAAATAATCATTTTATATATAATTGCGAGTGTCTATCTTCTGTATTGATGGTGGCAAAATGAATTATGGAATTTTACGATAAACCAGAGACGTATCATTGGAATGTGCAGCAAGTAGCAGGTACTTGGGTCCACGAAGTACTTGTGAGCCCATTCGTAAAAAAAAAAAATCCTTGTACCAAAAAGTAAAATGAACCCATTTCACTTTTGCAACTGGGTCCATTGAATCCTGGATAAAATGTTGCAATGAACATCTTTTCTTTTGAACCCATTTCCCTGTTTTAAAAAGAAAAAAGGTCCGTTGAATCCAGGATACTGGGTCGAAGAGATCCATTGAATCCTGTATACAATAGTGCAATGAACCTCTTTTCTTTTGAAAGGAGAGAAATAGGTTCATTGGAAAAGAATAGTCGCGAGGAAGGGCGTAGGATCAGCTTCTTCATGCCTGGAATTGGAATCCTGGCCTCTATTTGCAAGTACAACAAATATTATATCAACGCTACACAGATTAATTAAACCAGGGGTTTTTGAAATTTGCCATACAGCGATCCCCTAAAATTGATCTTTCTTTTAATAATATTACGAATATGTAAAATAATCAAAAAAAAAGGAAAGAAAGAAAGAAAGAAGAGATCATGTACTGTAATTAAGAAAAGACTCGTTCCCAACTGCAAGCTGTTATTAAATATGCTTTTGCAGAAAGGCTCACAAATTCCTTAAGATTTTGAGTAATCAAACGTTGCGTTTGAAGATGAAAGAATCGAATTAATTGATTCAATATGACACGAATAATAGAAAAAGGATGCTCCCAAAACAAAAATAAAATAAAAATACTGTACTCTCATCATTTAAGCTGTTTTGTTCAATTAGTAAGAGAGGACTGGAGATTGATCAATATTTAAATATGGAGTTCCTCGTTAATGAAATTGATATAAATGAAAACAAAAAAGGAAAAATATAAATACACTTTAGTAGCTCATCTAATGTGTCTTCCGATTCATTTAGACTCTTGAAGAAATCATTTTAATGACTTCTCCTCAGTTAATTCAAATTTCGAGTACTCGCAGTTAAAATTCCTCTTTGGTCCTACTTTTGACTGCAAAGAATGCGCCATTAAAGGTATTATTTTCACGCTGAAAATATGCAGTAATAATAATTATGATGATCTTGTATGCAAAATGTGCAACGCATTTTTAAAAGTATTACGTGTAGGTGAAAAGAGATCAATAGTAACACGATACGCCATAGTAATTGTGGAAGTACACCTTGCTCATTCCAAATGGTCGCTTAGCAACTGAGTAGTCGATTCCTCGAGGGGGTGACTGTTCTTTTACCTCCTTTATTAGACTAATCAAAGACAGCAAGTTTAAAATTGAGAAAGAAGTTCGACAAGGAGATGGCATTGTGATCATAAACCATGAACTGAAATGGACTTGAGTGGGACACATAGCTCGAAGACATGATAACAGAATGGTGCCCAAGAGGAGCTAAGAGAAAACCTGGAGGACAACAACGGAGATGGACAGATGGAATTCAAGAGTTCGTGGGCAGTAAATGGATGGCCATTGCACAAAACAGAAGGAAATGGAAAGTTGCTGGAAAGGCCTACAGTGGATTGAAAATGGCCGATGCTGATCATAATAATAATACGAATTAATGTTTTATTTTATTTTTATAAAAGAACTTGAAGCGAAAAATGGTTAAAGTTTGTGTGGGTGTATGTGTGTATATTTATAATATAATATACACTTTTAGAGCATAAACAATTTTAACTAATTAATAAATAAATGGCTTTTTTGTATAAGGCGCATTGAGTTCAGTAAAAATTAACGTAATATGGTAAAACGAATTACGACAGAAAAGATAGAAAGAAAGACTAAATAAATAAATTATCATAAAATATATAATTATTTTATATTTATTTATTTATTTAATATTATATTTTTGATATAAAAAAAAAAAAAAAGAGTCCTAGAATAAGTAGTTGTGGATGGCAGGGTTCTGATAAAATGTTAACATGCTTTTTGCTGTGGATTTATTTTTTATTTTATTTATTTGTTTGTTTATTTATTTATTTATTATTTATTTTAATTTCCCCCGTATTGAAATTAAATTGCAATGGACTGTATTATGAAAATTATTACTAATTTTGACGATAGATGGCGCCAACGGACGTTCCCAGAACTCTTTTATTCATTTAAATACTGTTGTGTTATATGATATTTGTGTTAAATTTATTCAAAATTTAATTGAGATAATTGCAAAGTGGCATTTTAATCTAAATGATGGATACTAAAACAACAAATGATTTAATTCAAAGTGCAGGTTTTTCCCAAGAGAGTTTCCCAAGAGAAGTTACTCTACTTCAGGATTTACTAACTCTTGGAATTGCAATTTCTTTTCAACTCCAAAAAATGAAGAGGAAATCCATGAATTGGATTTTGGATGATCATGCACATGCGAGGATATCATTATTCTTATGAAAAACTTTCAAAGTCTGGTCTTGCAGACTTCTTTAAAACTACTAGGGCTAATGAAATAATCTACTCTTTTAGAAAAATTTTCAACTCAAGAGGATTTTCTAAAATAAATAATAAAAAAAAAGAGGCTTAAAATAAGACAGCATAATCTTGTTAAACACTTGAGAAGAGGTTTCGCTTCCAGTGTAGCCCTTTGTGTGTGGATTACCCTAATTCGGGAAATCTCTAAAAAGCTTGAAAGTAAAATTGTGAGATGATTTTTTTTTTTTTTTTTTCATAGGGGTCCCCGCTACATTGTTCTCATATTCATGGAACTTAATGGGATTTTAAGAATGAAAAGTGGTGAAGGCAGACTGAAAATACCACCACCAGTAGACAAAGAGGATACGTAGCTTGTAATTTGTGTTAATCCTAGAAAGGTTATAAAACTAGTTATTTGTTAAGTAATGCCAACTCAGGTTTTTTTCTCCACCAAAACATTCTGGTGGATTTATACACTGGTGTGCAAAACTTAAGGACCCACATTATTTCTAAAGGTTACAACCACAAAATCTTTACTTAAGGTACTCTTTACTGATGAGAGTAGATTCAGTCTCAGCAGCGATTCTGGACGTCAGCTGAAAGGGATTGATAAGGCGGTCGAGGTGTTCTCGTCTGGGGAGGCGTTATCTTGGATGGACATAACTCCAGATACTGGAAGACGGTACTGTAACCGGTGCACGCTACTCTACTGGGGTAATCCTACCCCATGTGCGTCTGTTCCAAGGAGCCATTGGTCCCGAGTTCGTGTTTACGGATGATAACGCCACACCCCATCGCACTACAGCTGTTGATATGCTTTTGGAAAGTGAGGACATTGTTCTTATGGATTGGCCTGCCCATTCCATCGATCTAAATCCCATCGAACACATATGGGACGCTCTGAGGAGACGCCTAGCGGCACATCCACACCTTCCAGAAAATGTTCACCAGCTGAAGATGGCGCTGACAGAGGAATGGGCGATGTTACCGCAAGAACTTATCAACAACATTGTTCTAAGTATGGACAGGCGGTGCATAGCCTGCATCGACATTAGGGGTGGCTATATCTCCTACTGAGGACCAGCTCTTTCCTTTGTTCCATCTTTGGCAGTGGTGCATCTGTATCATGGCAGCCAGTGCTATGTTGCCATTTTTGAATAAAGTCCCTCTGTACCGCTTTGTTTCCGTTGTTGTTTCCTTCATCATTTCTGTACCTCACGCGGTTCCTTTGGTATGCTTTTCCCATATCCAGGCCACTCCTATGAGAAGCTACAGGTGAAAACCTGACTGGTCCTCAAATTTTGCACACCAGTGTATAACTATAAATAATGTTCCATCAATTGTGACATAAGAGGTTGTGAGGGTTGGATAACTGATAACAAAATTAACTGATTAAGATATTGATATGGATATTCTAATGGGCGTTTGTTTTATCGGGAAAATAAATATAAGTAGTCAGCACTTATACGAGGTTTGCGTTCAAATGTGGTCTTATTTTATTCAAAGTAATCACCACCTGGTTGAATGCTCATTACACCGTTCTAAAAGTTTATGAAACGAGTCAGCAAAGGCGTCCAAAGAGATGATGTTCAGTTCGGCGGTTACGTTTTTCAATGTCTTCAACATCACGAAATCTCTTTCGTTTGAGGACAATTTTCACCTTGGGAAAGAGAAAGAAGGCCGAAGGTGCTAGATCGGAAGAGGAAGGTGAATGATTGTTCTGTACAGTGTTCTTGTTTATACTCCGACACTACCACCTGGTCAGAGGGGTTTACAGTGAATAATGAACACAATCGTTAATCGTATTTGGCAATCACGAGCTTCAACCAGTCTACTCAAAGAGCGTGCGCTAAAGCACTCTCGGTCCTGGCCACTCGGCTACGTCAGCCCTGTGCTATGTTTCGTCAGAAATAAGTGCAGAATGGGCGGGGCATTGTCGTGCGACAAGAGCCAGCTGCTTTTCGCTCGAAATTGGGGCCTCACCCGTGGAAATGTGCTTCAATAGTCTTTGATGCACCTGTAGGTAGAAAGTAGAATTTACTCTCTCCCCTTCAGGTACAAATTCCCTTTTTGTCGAAAAACATGATCAGCATCGTCTTGATCCTGAACTTCAGTGCCTGTAAACGAAATTTTTTGGGCCTTAGTGATTAATTTGAAGTCTACTACATGCTCTGGCGCTTCTTCTCTTGGTGTATTGAAACACCAAACTCTCATCTCCAGTGGCAATACTGTACAGTCAAAGAAATTAGGATTGTCTTAATTAATCTGGATGAATTCTTCGCATGATGACATGCATCATTATGCGCAGACCTTCCTTTTCACTAAATCTTCATGCAGAATTTGACGAATCATCTCCTTATTCATATCCAACTCATCATTCTGAGGGTCAAACGACGATCTCTGTGCCACAATTTCCCATACTTTCGCAACTCTGTCTTCATTTCGAAAGGTCGATGAATATTCACTTCTTGGGGCGTCACCAAGCGTAAATTAAATTCCACCAAATTACTACACAAAAATAAGTTTTGATACACCTTATTATACCCTTAGTGATCACTGAATTATGACCACCCCTATGAAAACTGAATGCGACCCGTTGACCACGTGAGGTACGAGAGTGCGGAGTTAATCGACCTATGTAGCATAGAAAAGGTAGTAAAATTCAGGGGGTGATGGGTAAAAGGAAGGATTTATCGGACTTTGATAAAGGACAGATTGTGGGTGCTCGACGAGCTGGTGCCTCAATTTTCCCAAACGGCTGAACTGGTGGGGTATTCGAAAGCCACCGTACTTAAAGTGTACCATGACTGGCGTCAAAATGGTCAAACAACGACCCGACGGCAAAACTGCAAAAGTCAGCGAAAGGTTAATGTTAGAGGTGAGCGCCAGGTCCGACGACTAGTACAGGCGAACAGGCACAGCACTGTTGAAGAGTTGACTACCCAATACAACATGGGCCAACCCGGAACAATATCTGGCATGACCATGCGTTGCATGCTCGCATGTATAGGCTATACCAGCAGACGACCTCTATGGCATCCTCTCCTAACCAAGGTCCATCGGCGGTAAAGACTCGCCTGGTGCAAAGAGCATGCAAATTGGACGTTAGAAGACTGGAAGAAGTGTGCTGGTCGGATGAGTCACGTTATTTACTCCACACCGTGGATGGTCATGTACGGATTTGGCGTCAACAACATGGGGCTCTTCATACATCATGCATGGTATCAAAAGTGCAAGTCGGTGGAGGCGGCTGTATGGTGTGGGGCATGTTTCACTGGCAGGAACTTGGACCCCTGTTGCATGCGGAACAACGTATCAGTGGTCTCTGCTATCGTCAACTGCTTGCTGACTGTGTACACCCCACTATGTTACACTTTTTCCCGAATGGCAATGGTGTCTTCCAAGATGACAATGCGCCGAGCCATCGGGCAGTTCCTCAAACCATTCCTGCACAATAACTCTGCCGATATCAATCCCATAGAGCACTTGTGGGACACTATGGAAATGCATATCAGACGTCTGGATACACCAATCACCTCCATACCTGCATTGCTGGCCGCATTACACATAGCGTGGTTGGCCATACCTCTTGAACGCTTCCTACATCTTGTTAAATCAATGCCACGTCGGATAGCTGCTACACTGAGGGCAAAAGGAAATCAGGAACATATAAATGTTCCTGATTTCTTTCTCAAAATTTGAAAAAGATATTAAAAACGTTACCACGATATGTGTATTACACTATATAAAGACCAACCCTGTTGGATATAAACCTGACACACCCTGTTCATCCTATTGTCCTTGAGAGATGTCCAAATATACCTTTCTTCCGCCCTCCTCTTTTTTGTAACCTCATCAAGTGGAGTAAAAACTTGTGAAAACCAACGTACACTAAACACCTGTACAATGCTGCTATATATCCAAAACGTCCTATTGGTAAAAAATGATTCTCCATCTCTGGAAATTGTTACATAAATTTCATCCTAGTGCAGATGAAAAACTCGGAATAGCTCAAAGAGAACATAGGAAGTCCCAGGTAGGGGCTAAAGAGGTTATTATTCCCCTTATGATCAAAATAATATGAATTAATGGCCAACTAAATCCTCGACTGTAAAAGCTGGATTTGAATCGGTACTTCTCCAAAGGAACGACACGTAGTGAAACCACTATAGTGTCAGTGAGGACGCTAATGGACAAATGAGTGCAAGATTCAGAATGTAGAAAATAACCACACACGTAATATCAACGAAACGTTTAACATTGTTCTTATGGCAGTTTCACTGGGACCCATGAAGGCGTAAAATCGAGTCTTAACTGTATTAAAGGAGCTAAAGTAATCTTCCCCTAGATAAAGTGTAAAACTGTAGCCAGTTCATCAATGTTCACCACATAATGAAAGATAAACAAAGGAACTCACTGCAGATAGTAAGACAATAAACAAACTACAGATGAAAGAGTCCACGATGGAGTTACCTGTAGATTGGAACATTGCCTTTTCTTTTGGAGGATCACCGTCCTCTCTGCACAGGGTGGAAAAGACCTGAGTTCGAGTCCCGTCGATGACCGAGAGAAATTTTTACGAGCCTTTTTCACAACGTGGCTGAGTTAGTCGGTTTCAGGCGAGGGTAACATGAGTTTTTCATCCAGCAAACAGAAAATCGACCACAAAACACGCGCAATTAACAGACAATATACACGTAGCAATATGGCCTTAGTCACCGATGCTCCTAAAAGCCCTACTACACCAACCACAAGATTTTGTGATTAAAATATGGTCTTGTTAAATTTATAATTACTTTAATTTTGACTTTTCGAAGCCATTCCATTATAGCTCTATTAGCCTGTACTAGAAGCGAGATTTATGTATCCCGGAATCCTGATTATCAATGCTCCCTGTTCATCGTAAGTGACATCGTCCTGGGCTGCTTCCAGTAAGGGAAAGGGGGGGAAAAAACCCTAAACTTCATGACTAACTAAACGATCCTTCTCTTTATCCATTGCCACATGGTGTCCAGAGTAGCACTAGTTCTCGTGTAACTAAACCCCAGACTGTGACTTGGATTCCCAGCCAGTGTTCTCTAATTTGTATATATTAACGTACAGAGTGTATAATTAATGCGCGCTTCGAAAGTACAGTCGTCCACACCTACAAGTGCGAGAAGCTAGCGATCGGTGCAACCCTCCTGCCGCCAATGACTGTAGGGCCACGAGAACATATTCATAACAGTTGGGAACGCTAGAGGCTTCACGTGGCTAACAGGGTCACAACTAATAACTCTATCACGGAAGGCACGTGCGCCAACCACACACTGGCACATAATATATGACAGTCATTAGAGCACTTTGGCAAGCTGCTTTCGGAAGTCTACCACTGCAAATGCATTGATGTCACGAAATGTACTTTGTTATAGTTACGTCTCCTGAAACACAGCCTTGAACAACGCCGGAATCGTGTAAACCCCCCTTCCCCCCATAGGGTAACAATAAGCACGGGGAGAAAATACTATTTAGTAATTAAGATTGTCTTCTCTAACTGCGTCCACTGATGTACAGGAGACGTTATCTTCAATTGTCCAATGAGATAGGGACTCTGCAATATTGCAAATAACGCAAAGCTGCAGATAAATCAATAATAGTTCGGATGCAGAGGAATTAATACGAGAAGTTCGAAGATTTGAAAGTGAATGTAATTTGATAGTAGCTATTTGATTAGTTCGGGGCTTAATAAACTTTATATGGTAGCGCCATCTAGACAGAGAAGATTTCGTTGCTCTTTGCTTTCCTTGCATTCAATAACCTTCACAATTATTACCCTTTGTTCTAATTTCCCTGCATACTTTGCTGTTTTGCGAGGGCCAGTCAATAAATTATGTACCTAAGGTACTTTCCATAGTTGTATTTCAATGATTCATGATGTTCCTACATATCCCAACATGAATCATGCTAATTTTGATTCCACTATGTTTTTAGGATGTACTGCTGTAACAGAAAGAAGGAGGACGCCTGTGGCAAATTATGGATATGCTGAAATTGGAGCATCGTTCAGTCATCAAGTTTCTCACCAAAGAAGGAAATTGGCCAAAGGCCATTCATGAAAGGATGGTGGTTGTGTATGGCAACAGTGCACCTTCGGACTACAAGGTGAAATTCTGATTAAAACAATTGCGACAGAGAGTGGATCATCGAACATGATCCATGTCCAGGAAGGCCTGTGACAGCAATCACTCCAGAAATGTGCCAAGCTGTGGAAGCCCTTGTGCTGAATGACACGTTCAAAGGTGTCTAATCTCTAGAGAATGTAACATATCTGAGGGAACATTTATAACCATTCTCCATAAACATTTGTGGATGACTAAGGTCAGTGCAAGGTGGGTTCCCAGATTTCTGATCCCTGCGTAGAAATAATTCAGAGTACAGTGTTGTGAGGAGAATTTAGAGCTTTATGGAAGGGATCCTGACACTTTCATCTCCAGAATTGTTACGGCACTTCCGCTGGCAAGATTATGACAACCATTTTATGGGGGGGGGGGGGGAAGGATACTGAGAAAATTTTGTACATTCATTACTTGGAACACAAGCAGACAGTCACTGTGGAGTCATATGCATCCCTACTATACAACCTAAAGGATGTTATAAAGGCAAAATGCCATAGAGAACTTTCCAGAGGTGTGCTGCTTCTTCAGGGCAACCAACCAGTGCACAGATCACATGCTGTTGCTTTGAGAGATTGTGACTTTACAGGACTTATCCATCCACCACTGGATCTAGCCCCCAGTTACTATTTCCTGTTTCAACACCTCAAGAAAAACGTACGTGGACGTCGCGTTGCTGATGATAACGAACTGAAGTCTGCTGTTTCTGCCGGAACTCCTTCACGAGTACCTATGATCATGCCTTTCTTGAGATCCCTAATGTGGACTGCTTTTCTCGTGGTACACCCTTGATGATTCCACCAAGGCACTAAAGCTTTTTATAGGTCATACCACGTGATCTAACACGCCAGCTATTTCAGTTGCCTGCAATGGGAGGCGCGCAGATATCGGCAACCCTGATATATGCGCGCCTGATAAAAGCAACTTCCCCCTTTTATACTAAAATATTGCAAAAGAAACGTGCACTACTAATGGGGGTATCCCACAAGGGGAGTCCTATCATCAACCCCATTTGCCGCAGTGCTAGAGCCCTTCCTGGCATCCCAAATTGATTTCCAATCATATGCTGATGACCTGAAATTTTACATGACATACTCTAACAAAAAGCAGGTCCTTGCCACTACTCTGCAGGCAAATAAAAAATTTGTACATTCTCATTAAGTTTATAATGCTGTACATTCTCATTTAAATCTCGCATTAGAAATTTAATCATTTCTAATGTGTACATTAGTATTTAAAACTTCAGAGTTTGTACATTCTCATTACGTTTCTAATGCTGTACGTTCTCATTGAAATTTGGTCTGATGTGTACAAAGCGCATAGCACAAAATCTAGAATTCTTTCTAAGCTTCTTGAGTAATATTAAGAGAATTACTTATAATTATAGAAATTGTATTTATAGTCGTTTAAGCTACATTTCCAAAGTATTAAATATTTAATCGGAAATAAAATCTAATTCTTAATTTCTCTCCTTCTATAATCTAATATTAAGATTTATGATTACTTATTTTTTAATTTTTTGCGCACCTAAAATTGAAAACAATAAATTATTTAATTAAAAAGTATTTTTTGTGATGGATGTTTTTATTTTAAAAAAACACGAAGATTGTTTCTTCAATTAAAATTAAAAGTAATCACGTTTTCTTAATTAATCACGTTTTCTAACTACTTCATAAAAAAGAGATTCATTCTGGACTTTAATATTAATAACTTCTGGCCTTTGTACCTTATTTTCAATTATTTAAAAACTACTCTGTAAGGATTAAATAGGTGTCAGAAAACTCACGCAGTTTACAACCTTAATTATCAGGAAAATTTCTTTTTCTAACTCTACTTCCATTTTTTAATTATATTTAAATTTAAGTTTTCAGATGCAAATTTAAGTTTTCCTCGAGAAACTTTCACACTTCAACTCGTGAAAGGGAAAATCTGAAATTTTTATGTGTGCCAGCATACTTTTCGAGTGGTGTAGTTCTCTGAAATTATACCATTCCCCTTTTTGCTTCTGTTCAGAATTCGATTTCAGCTGTCACAGTCCAGATCACCCCGTCTTATTAGCATATGTTCAATCTTGCTTTGCCAAGGTTCTGTGCAAAGTACCGTTGTATATCCGAAGATCAATGCCCTGGGCGTTTGTTTATTCAAGAATACCAATCATTTGTAAGAATCCCCAGTGGTAGTTTAATGCTACAGCACTTTTGACCTCTTCTAGAAAGGTCTGAGGGTCGATTTTGCTGTAAAATGTTCTAACGGGTTGCAGGAATTTTCATCCTGGAAAAAATTTCCACTGACCTTTTTAAAATATGCGATGTACATAGATGAACTCCGCTCACTGGGTCAGCTGGAGATTTATATAGCTTTCTAGACTGATCCCTTAAGCCTGAAAGGGAAATAAATTGCCAATACCTTTGGAAAAAGATAAGTTCACTGTGTATTTAATTTGCGATAGGATTTGCTGTAATAACCTTAAACTGTACTCCAAAAACGTACAAGAAATTTTCAAGCATTACTCCCTCCCTTCTCACCCCTTAAGTTGCAAAAAATTTTCTATTTCGATCCCTGCCCATGAGTATAAAAATTTCTGCTGTTTTATTTAAAATAGGTGATCTTGTACAGTTTGGGGATGATGGTTCCAAATCTGCTCTTACATTATGTTTTTACAATAAAGAAATTAATTTCAATTTCTAATGTGTACATTAGTATTTCATAATTCGGAATTGTACATTCTGATTAAGTTGCTGAGAATGTTAATGAGGATGCTGTGCATTCTCATTAACATTCTCAGCAACTCAATGAGAATGCTGTGCATTCTCATTGAGATCTCGCATTAGAAATTTAATCATTTCTAATGTGTACATTAGTATTTAAAATTTCGGAGTTTGCACGTTATCTAGAAATCTTTATTGCAATAATAATAATAATGGTAATACAATGGATACATTGCAATAAGCCCTTCACGGCCACAAGGCCAGGGGTTAACATTATCATTAAGTTTATCATTAAGTTTCTAATATTGTACATTCTCATTGAACCTTTAAATTATTAAATTTCTAATGTGTACATTAGTATTTCACATTTCGGAATTTGTACGTTCTCATTAAGTTTCTAATGCTGTACATTCTCATTATCTTCTTCTGTACATTTTCATTGAAATCTCTTAGAAATTTAATCATTTCAAATGTGTACATTAATATTTTGCTGTACTTGTACTTTCTTTCTTAGTGTACATTTTCAAAAACCTAAATAATTCCTAATGTGTACATTAGTATTTATTACGAATTTTGTACATTCTCATTAAAATAATTACGTGTTAAGGGTGTCATTGGGAAAGAAAGAAAGGGTGTCTGAATAAACTTGCTTTTATTAAAACAATAGATTGAAAGATCTAGGTAGTAAAGTAAAAAATAATTACTACCTTTTATTCTAAAAATCTTTTTATAAAAATGATATGACAACAATTCTTTCTTCATTTTAAATTCTCAATGTAAAGATATAATACAACGTGGGATCAAAAAGTCCGAGTACTGATAGTTTGAAATTGAGGTGTAGCGAGTTTTCTTCTTCTTTTTTTTTTTTTTTTTTTTATGAAACCCCCAAACACGAGGGGTATTAGAACCTATAGTACTTAGTACCGTGCTTTGGTTGGAGTTTAAGAAGATATTTGTTGACATTGGACTTGAACTTCTGTAGTTTCAGGAAATGAAGGAAGGTTGTTCCAGAAAACGGCAGTTGAATGAATAAATGAGGAAGATGAAAAGTTGGTTCTGTGAGTTTGAAGTTGGACAGTAAATGGATGCGTGTAGTGCTGGTGGCGGCACGTGTTCGGACTGTTTTGAAAGAGAGAGCGGGAATTATAGAAGCCAATTCAGAAGAACAGTGCCCGTGGAAGTATCTGTAGAAGAGGCATGCAGCAGAAACAGTGCGTCTATGAGACAGCGAGTGCAGAGACTCTGTTAGAGATGACTCATTAATTAACCTAACTGGCCTCTTCTGAACGGAATCAAGAAGCCTGAGGGAGGTTTTGGGGGCACCACCCCAGATGTGGGAACGATATTCCATGGCAGGGCGGATTTGCGATTTATACAAAGTGAGCAGCTCTTTAGAAGAAAGGTAACGCCGAGAGCGAAAGAGAAAACCATGTTTTTTAGATGCAGAGGAAGCAATATTTGTAATGTGCTTGTGCCAAGAGAGATTAGAAGTCAGGGTAATCCCCAAAAGAGATATATCATTTTGCCTAGAAATCGGAGTGTCACTAAAGATAAGCATAGGAGCAGAAGAATCCTTTTTGCGAGATATAAGGCAAGACTGAGTTCTAGAAGGTTTGAAATTAACTAAGTTGTCTTTGCCCCACTGGAGAATTACCCGAAGATCGACATTTAAGGAATTGGTAGCAGATTTTCGAGAAGTTGAAGCTGATTGAGCAGGACAAGGTTTCTCAAAATGGAAAGTTGAATGCAATGTGCTATCATCGGCAAAACTATGGATAGGATTTACAGTCAATGGAAGAAGGTCATTAATATACAAGAGGAAAAGAATGGAAGGAAAGAACTGAACCTTGGGGGACACCAGCATTGGTGGAGAAGGTAGAAGACAGAGGGCCATCTACCATCACCATCAGTGAGCGATCACAGAGAAAACTGGATAACCAATTACAAAAAACAGAAAAAAAATTACAAAAACGAGTTGTGACTTGTTGCAACATGTTCGGGGACCTATCTGGTTATGGAGTTCGGATTCCGTCAATAACGGGAGGATTTTTATGGGCCTTTTTCACAATGTGGCTGAGTTAGTCGGTCTAATGCTTGGGTAGCATGGCTTTTTTTTCTCCCGGAAACTCGGGTTTTTCATCCAGCAACAGAAAATCGACTTGAGAACACATGTTATGTACATCGCAATATGGCCAAAGTTGCTGATGTGCTTAAAACCCTATAACAACAACAACAACATTCCGGATATGTGAGTGGCATCTAAATGGACAGTAAATGTAAAAATAATATTCTAATTTTTATTAGTGAGATATTTCTATAAAAACGTATTTGAAGAAGCAACATTTTTTTAAATTATAGCAGTCTCAAAACACGCAAAATAACTTTGATATACAGCGTTGTATTTATTTTATTATTTTTCCCAACTACTGTGATGAAACCAAAAACAACAACAACAACAACAGAAGCGTCCGTTGTTACAATTGCTCAGACAACAGTTAATGAAACACGCATGCGTGCTATAAACTCTGGCAACATTACCGAGAGCTGATTGATTCTATTGCTATTATTCTAAATAAAAGATTTTCTCCTTCATAATGGCAAAACAGTGTACTTCTCATAGGAGACGCAATGGGACATCTTCAAGACGCTAACGGGATATTGGTTTTATTGATTTTTCTGTCTGTCGTTATGCCATTAAGTTACAGAGGAGCTATCAAAACACGTATTTTGCATTTTGTGGGCTTTAATGTTTTGTCTGTCCATTAGAAATCAATATCTCTTGAGCAATATGCAAACAGAGGAGTGTGCGAGTTATCGTCAGAGGACACCGAGAGAATAACAAAAAAAATAGAGGATTTGTAAGAGCTATAAATAGTTTTTCTGCACTGATTCATCCACAGGAATGGCTACTGTTCCCGAAATTTGGGTTTTTGTTCTTTTACGTTTACTTAAGCACTTGCATCTTTGTGACAATGTTAGAATCACTATTTCTTTGTAGAAGGAGGTAGTGCTGATCAACTTTCCTCCTCCTTACAACCATGTCTGCGTCTCAACGTGGAAGAACAGAACGTCAAAGCATCGCTCTGGTTAAATTAAGACATTTATTGATCCGGTCAGCGAGTTCTTGGCGGAAAGACTCCAGCAGGCGAACGACCTTCGTCTGACTAAGCATGCTGAGGTGCTTCCCCCTCCCCATGTGGCGTCCTTTTAAGGGGCAACTCCGTTTCCGCGTTGCGAATGAGACGCTTCTTGGAAGCAGTCTTTCATGTGACTGTAGCAGGTTACCTAGCAACCAACCGAGTAGTGGGCCCAAGAGAATTGGAAACCGGTTGAGATTGCTCTGTCTTTGTTCGTTTTCGTTTCCTCAGAGAGGGTCTGATTTCTTAGTTAATATAAAGTGTTTCACCATATACACACGTCTTGACCAAATAATAGAAGTTTTTTTTTTTAAGAGTAGAGGTGTATTATTTTTCGATGGATGGATTTTGATGTTTCTAGATACCAACATCGATGCCATTGAGGATGAAGATGAAGTCATCCTTCAGCTTCTTTCTTCCCAGTTATTCAAAGGTCATTAGAAATTATTCGGCTTTTGCTTGGATTGTAGGAATGTTGAGTTTGAGATCTTTATGTGCTCGTGTAATATCACTGGCATATGATGACGAGTGGTAATAAGTGGACAAGAAGGGGTCTAGTGTGTCTGCAAAGAGTAGAGCGATCAAAACCTTCTTTGTGGGATCCTTTCCCTACCATGCATCAGCTAATTTGGATGTTTGGGCGACAGATAGCAGTGTACCGATGTTGAAGGATGGTATTGATGATTTTTAGGTTTCAAATATTGTTCAGTTTTGATGTCTTTCAAATAATCCGATAAGATTTTGAGATCATCGAGAAAGGCAACTTGAAAAGTTGGAAGGTAAATATAATACCAGTGGTAGTATTAGGTGGAGTGAGTACGACAACTTCCTCAGGTGTAACTCTGGGCACAGAAATACCTAATGACACCTCCGATTATCAATATTCGATTATCTATGTATTGTTTAAAATGAACAGGGACCGAAGGATGAACCTTAAGTTGCACAAAGCTGGACTAAAAAAGAGGAAGATTTATGGCTCCCAACTATTCTCTTTGCTTGTCTTCAAATAAACCGCTTATATTTAGTCTATTTATAGCTCTGATTAATGATGCGCAGATGGGATACCAGTTATCAAACATTTAACTATTAATTATCAAACGCAGCTCCCACTTTATAATTTACATGTCGTTACCATGTTTGGAAGTGATAGCCACTCGCAGCACAATAGAATAAGTTGGTCGCATTGGTGACCAAACTATGGCTTCAATGAGTTTTTGTTAGACCCTCGAATCATCCCGAGAAATATTCCATTTTGTCTCTATCGAAGCCTTTCAACTGTCTGTACATCAGCAGACATTTTCACTGAGGTCCTCATTCGCAAAAGGTTGACTGGACACCATTTGTTTTTTTACCATTCTGGTGGTTGAAGCAGCTGATATCTGCCGATTTTCCTTCCCGGATGTATCCTGATTGCTGATTTTTCATGGTCTAAAGAACTTTTACATTAAATGGTAACAGTATTTGTTGTATGTTTGCTTCTTTGAAACTACCCGCGGGTTTCTTTATTTTTTCCTTCCCCCAAAGCTGTGATTGCAGAAGTAAAATTGAAGTTTGAAACTACCTAAAGTCTAAGCTTACTTGTTTCAGGGAGAATTCACCACTCTACTTCCAGGCACCTGTTTTTTTCTTTATCCATTTTCTTCTTCCCAAACGGTTATGATATCTTAGAGCAGAAAGAATAGCTTAAAACTAGTGAATGGGTCCTCAGTAAACTGACAATGACTGCTGAGCGGGATATCGCATTCTCCACAAAACTGCTGCAGGTCTTAATCCCTGCAAAGCCCGAAGATCCTACATTCATTGCGACTTCAAAAGCTTATCTCCTCGGCAAGGGATGAACTGGCAGCGATGCAGTGATCCGTACACGACTTGATATTACGTCGATGGACTACTAGCTTTGTTATTTAAAACTACCAAGGGGAGGAGGAAGAGGAGGAGGAGGGAGTAGAAGAAGATAAAGATAGTGAGTTAGTTGTAATGCTGGTAGCATGTTTAAGAAACACCCCGAGGTAGACTTAGGATTTCTCGATGACACAGAAATGAAATACCAGTTGGTAGCACTGCAGCGACACATAACGGCATTGTTAAGAATTGTTTAAAATAATTGCTGTTTGAATTAAATTTATTACTTTAAATAATGAACAATATTCCTGTGAGTCAAAAAATGAAGATTTCCATAATCTTCACATTTGATCGAGATTTTCTTTCTTTTTTGAGCCTTGGAGAAAACGGAATCTTTCGTTGAGAAGATTGGACCTTTATCTTCGGATCATAGCCATTCACCCGCAATTTGTCACAGATAATAACGGAAGAAACAAAGTTTGAGTCAGAAGCACGCTGACCGAGATCCTGACATCCGACAGCTCGCCGCTCTCTGTGATCATCAGGGAGGATGCGAGGACAGACTTGGTTGAAACGTCGCATTCAGAACTCTTGTGTTAAAATTGATTGATGTGTCCCACAAGAAATGCTAATTTCAATAGCAACTTCGTGGATATTTAAGTGGTAATCGCTCCTGATCAGTTCACGAACACGAGTGATTGACTCATCGATTCGAGAAGTTGAAGGGTGACCAAAAACGAGGATTATCTTTGACGGGCAAGTAGCTCTCTTTAAATTTTCCAAAGACTGATGACAGCTTCTCCAAAAGTTATTAATATGACAAAAGAAACAAAACACCTGTTTAACGCGTACTTCTATTCAGAGCACGTTGCCACTTATCTTAACGTGTTTCAACAAATCGCAACTTGTTGAAGACGCTGAAATTTCAAGTCAGTCCCTGAAGTTTTGGATCACCCCTCATAGATGGTTCACCGTGTCAAAAGTCTTGTTGAAATAAAATCACAATCAGCTAAATCTGATGAGCACGGCGGATGGGGTACCACAATAATGGAGTGTTACCCAAGAAATTCTTAAATTGAAATCGCCGAGTGTGCAGGGGCGTCTCTATCAACTCTATTCATTGTTCTGCTCTCAGATACACTGTTAATGGTTACCTGTTATTAATAAAAATTAAAAAATTAATAAAATTATAAATAAATCAATAAAAAGTTTATTAAGTGATGGGAATATCAAAAAATTATACAATCGTGATCATATTATGACCACCACCCCTGTATCCACGAGTGGGCGAATCCCACAGCACCTATGAGTGACGTCACCAACCGACGCAACATATACAGTGACGGCATGGCAGTGTCTGTCAGTTCAACAGTACGAAGCCCATGCATTGGGAAAAGGGAAGGTGCTGACGGAGTTTCAACGGGTGATGATTTGCGGTGCTATGAAGGCGGGGCCAGCATGTCAGCAACCGCAGGCATTGTTGGCTGTTCGAGGGTCACCGTAGTGAAGATGTGGCAGATATGGTCCAAAGAGACACACAACCGCCCAACGTGGGTGGTTGTGTGTCCGGAGAATACTGTTGGTTGACAGTCGAGGTGAACGGCGACTGACAGGTTCTGTCGGGAACAACTGACGGGTCATGAACCCTCAATTAACGGCAGACTACAACCAGGGAGCGCAGAGCAACATTTCCGAGCACACCATCAAGCGGACGCTCTTGCTGATAGACCCATGGAGTGGGCGCCCATGATAACCTACCGTCATCGACACCTCTGCCTGCATTGGGGATGAGAGCAGTATTCCTGGACATTGTACGATTGGAAAACAGTCGCCGGGGCTGATGAATCAAGATTCCAGCTCAAACATGCCGACGAATGGATGTTCGACGGCGAAAAGCTGCAACTAGAAGGCACGGTTGGACGAAAACAGGCTGGCGGTGGTATCACAGGGAATATTTTCAGGGATATCACTGGTTCCCTCATCCCCATTGAATACACCTTTATCGTACCTCAGCATTATTTTGGACCAAGTTTTGCCCCACATGACGACCGTGTATCCATATGGCAATGGCCTCTTTCAAGAAGATCACGCCCCATGTTACAAGGCCCGCATTGTGCAGGAATGGTTCGAGAATCATGTTCAAGCATTTCGCGTGCTCTCCTGGTCGGCAAATACTTCTTACATCAATCCCATCGAAGATCTGTGGAATGCGGTGGAACGGAACATTCACTAATCCAGTGCTTTGCTCCGTTTCCTAATTCCGGAATATCCTTCTGTCCAGCTGGTCCAGGATACTTGATGACACCGGACACCTTCCGTGGTCTCCTGGAGTCGATGCTAAGCCAGGTGTAAGCGGATATCACAGCGAAAGGCAGTCCAACACGCTATCCTATCAGATTGGTGGTCGTAGTGTTTTGGCTCAAACGGCTGCCGCAGTCGAGTGATCAGGAGCGAAGGTACAAAAGTACACGTCCGAACACCGTTCTTCTATCATCCGAAGTGATAGAAGAACGATTTCATAAAGCACGTTTCGTATTTAACCTGTGTGTTTAAAGGCACGCCATCTTTAAATATATTGGATGTGTTTTGATAAATGCCAGTAATTGCAATTTCAGTTCAGCTGGAGAAGGAAACACATGCAATTATTGAGTGATGTTGAATGATTATCGTGTCTCATGAAAGCAATGGCGCACGTAAGGACAACTATCGCGTTTTGTCATTACATGTCCTGTGACGATAACGCGCACACTCCACTGTTTGCATATTGCTCAAGAGATATTGATTTCTAATGGACAAAGCTAAAAATCTAATTATATTAGATTTTTAGATCTAATCTAAAAGAGGAAGTGGTCAATCGGTCTATTGTCAGTCTGAGACCGACCATAGACTGTCGCTGAGTTAGTTAGTCGGTCTCAAGCGAGCGTAGCATGATTTTTCATCCCAGAAACTCGGGTTTTTCGTCCAGCAAATCGCACTGTTTTGTTTTCAGTCTGATTTTCTTTCGCTGCATGTATTGATGTAATTGATTGATTAAAAATGTGGTCTTAAATTGACATTTCAGGGAAATGTCAATTTAAGACCACATGTTTTCTAGTCTAGAGTACACAACTCCAGATACTGGAAGGTGGTACTGTAACTGGTGCAGGCTACTGTACTGAGGTAATCCTTCCCTATGTGCGTCTGTTCCGAGGTGCCATTGTCCCCAAGTTCGTGTTTATGGATGATAACGCCACACCCAATCGCACGGCAGCTGTTGATATGCTTTTGAATTGGACAGTGAGGACATTGTCCGTATGGATTGGCCTGCCCGTTCCTCCGGATCTAAATCCCATCGAACACATATGAGACGCTCTGGCGAGACGCCTAGCAGCACGTTCACACCACCAGAAAATGTTCACCAGCTGAAGATGGCGCTGACAGAGGAATTGACGATGTTACCGCAAGAACTTATGAACAACATTGTTCTAAGTATGGACGAGCGGTGCAAAGCCTGCATCGACATTAGGGGTGGCCATATCTCGTACTGAGGACCACCTCTTCCCTTTGTTCCATCTTTGGCAGTGATGCATCTGTATCATGGCAGCCAGTATAAAGTCCCTCTATATCGTTTTGTTTCCGCTGTTGTGTCGGTGTTATTTCCTTCATCATTTCTGTACCTCACGAGGTTCCTTTGGTATGCTTTTCCCATATCCAGGCCATTCCTATGAGAAGCTACAGGTGAAAACCTGGCTGGTCCTTAAATTTTGCACACCAGCGTACTTATTTTTCCACCTATGCTATACACAAGAATGAATAAAGACTGATCTTTTTCTCTCTACGGAAAAAGAAATTTCCATAAAGAAAGAAATTTCTTCCATGGAAAATCACCACATAACTTCATTTCCTAATTATATTAAAAAAGACTGATCTATTCGCAATAATAAAATATTAAACATAATTAAGTTTTAGTTTAGCAATATACGTTTACAATTACATTTTCGGTTAGGGAATTACGATTACAATTACGTCTCCTGTTAGCGAATTAGTTTTGAAATTAGCGGCCACTTTCTTAAAAACCAGACTCTTATTCTTCTGAGAATCTAACTGAACTAAATATAATGTGCTCACTATCACTATCCGCCGGTCATAATTATCATATTATATCTATCTATCTATCTATCATATACTGATTACCTTACGCATGTTAAAGTCAGGTTAAAGCCGAAAGTATTAAAGCGAAAAATAAGTGGTGCAAGGAAGCTTGAGGCTTATGCTTCACCAACCAAAAAATTCTGAATTACCCTGAGAGAGAGAAAACGAGTCAGAAGTAGAAGAGAATCACCAAAAAAGAGAAGAATGATGATATCCAGCTCAGGACCCTGGGTATGCTAAGCCCATACTCACCCGATGTGAGCCCCTAACTGCAATAAATATAAATCCACAGATCCTCAACTCTGGCCTTGCTAATCATAAGTTTAGATTTCTACTAAGTACCTAGTCGCTTGCTAATAAAGTTATTTATTTATAATGATAGCCTTCTTATTTACTTCAAAAACTTGCATGTTTCTTCTTTAAGTTACAGTATTATAGCTCATAATTCAAAATACATTTTGCTGAAATTAAGTTCTAAACGTGTACCATAAATAAACAATTGTATATCAAAACTATCTATTTAGTTCAGATTTCATCTTATTTCATTCTGCATTACATTTAAATTTACATTTACTTATTAGCGAATTTATTAACCGAAATTAATTTTTTTACTTTTATTAAAAAAAATAATAATAATAAATAATGAATACTTCAAGTATTAGCATTTTACTTTCTTTAGCAGATCTGAAAAAGATCACATTTTCTGAAACCAAGTTATAGCCTACTGGAATAAAGCAGCGCCACCTTAAAAACAATCTGTTTTTAATTTATTAATCTTATTAATTATGTTTTTAAGGTGGCGCTGCTTTATTCCAGTAGGCACTTGGTTTCAGCTGACGTCATCAAGGTCTCCAGATTGTATATTTAACGACCGGTTCTAAGAACTGAGAAAAAACTTGACAATGCCAAATACTTATTAGGAAGGAAAGGATGAGATTTTTTTTTCAAAATCTATAGATGCTGAATGTTTTGCATATTCCATCAACTCGTAATACTGTTTATCAAACTGTTCAGGCAATTATTTCGGATATTATATGAACCGCCCCCTGGCGAATAAAATCAAAAAACTGAAATAGTGTCAATATTATAAATATAAATACATAAGTCCCTCTGGCGATTAAAATAAAAAAAACTGAAATAGTGTCAATATTATAAATATAAATACATAAGTCCCTCTGGCGATTAAAATGAAAAAACTGAAATAGTGTCAATATTATAAATATAAATACATAAAATGGCGAATAAAATTAAAAAAACTGAAATACTGTAGTTTTAATATTACAAACATAAATACATAAATCTTTATCGCTGAAGGTATATAAATACAATGAAATACATATATTTAGGTAACGTTACCTCAGCGATAGGAAATATTCGAAAATAAGTTTTATTATATTTACATTTTAATTGCAAATAATAATACTTAATTTTAAGATTAAAAATTCAGATAATCCTGAAATTAAATAAAGTTTCTTAAATCTGTTAAATACACATTTTTCGGTTTTTTTTTTTTTTTTTTTTTTCAAAAGCTTAATTTAATAAATTGGCAGAAGGACATTTTGAATTTCAAATTGCCGTATGCATTTTATTTATTCATGTTTTTATTCAAATCACTTTATCAGCAATAAAAGTTTTGGTAATTTAGGGATCGAGACCCCACTCCGTTTTTTTTAAAGTCATTTTTGGCGTGACCATTGCCTGGAATTTTGTTTTAGTATTTGTGCTGAAACTGCTACTTTAATTAGAATTATAAAAGGGACGAGTTCCTTGTCTATACAAGAGTGAGTAATGGGTTCACATCCTATTAGCGATGTCATCGTAATTATTCATCATAGGCTAGTCGTGCCATTATTAGCGAGAATGTCATGGAGGTATTTTAATACCCTCTTTAGATAAGTTGGATGGCTGCTAAAGTAGTATTTCGCAGAAGAGGCCACGGACGTTGTCATGTTTCGCCTTTTTACCCACACTGTTTCTCAAATGCGATTTCTGCTTCTTCAGCCTTTTTATTTTCTTATTTTTTTATACCCTGTTGGTATGGGCTTCACTCCTCCCTTGTACGTTGAATGGAAGACAGACGTGTTTAAAATTTTATTAGAACAGCCAGATATTGGATGTGCGACGCATCCTTGCCTTCAAGACGGTAACTTTTTTTTTTGAAAGTTTTTCTCTTGTAGTTTTTGAAGCATCCTATTATTTGATGGCAGTGACCACAGATCGAACCACATTTAATGCCACTTGGTTTACGCTATTGTATCGTAGTTCGTAGGGATGGGGAAAACAGATAGAAAGAAAAAAAAGAAGGAAAAAAAAAAAAGAGCGCATAAAAGGAAATTCCAGAGTAGAGAAAAACATTCACAATGGAACAAAGATGACTTAATGTAATAAACCTAATTTTAAAAAAGAAAATTCTCGCTTTTTTGTGTCTACAGAAGAAAATAAGTAATTTTATTCCTTTTATTAACCAATCCAGGCAGATCAAAAGAATGATTCTGTTTTGACCTACCTGGATTATAAAGTAGTAGATGCTCCATTTACATTGGTGCACTTACTATGAAAAACGAAGGGCAGCATTCTAGCAGTTTGGAATGACACGGAGATGCAGAAAGCATTTTACAGAGCGATGTAGTCGTATTTACGACGAGTCAACTGATATCTGCAAACCATGATGTCTGAAGATTCCCTAGGGTATGCCGGAGAATGATATTTACCTTGTTCCACAGAGAAGTAAGATATCTTACTACTCTGTGCCTTGTCCTGTCGATGCACGTATCTCCCAGCAACCTCTGGTGCTACATATTTAAACCAGTAGGGGGATAATATATTTTTTTCTTTTAAATCTCCAAATTGAACTCTTTTTCACAAAATAAAAGCGCCTTCTCTGACTATGTGATTGGTTTTCTGAATTTTAATTCCATCCAGTTTACTCTGGAATCTCGTTTTCAAATCACGAACATTTATGGATTTGCTTTTCTAAGATCTAATTTATTTTCCTGATTTATGTTACCTTAGTATACCTCTGAATATGTTTAAAGAAAATATTAAGCCCTCACACGGGGAGGTTGCTCTCCTTTCTGTACAACCCCTGAATTCATTGGAAAACTTTTTTTTTTTTTTGATCTTCAGAATTTTCCAACAATTCTTATATTTTTAAATTTATCTTACAGATCATATTCATGTGTAGCCTACTCAAATGCATTGTCTTCTATAAAATGTACCTTCTATAAATTATCTTCCGATGAATAGCGAATTCTTTGAGCGCCTGCTGGCCTACTCGAATCTATGCTTACAACTCTCAAGAAGCTGTTTAAGTTGTTATCAAAGTGAAGGTGATCATTAATCTCGCCTCTGTCTTGGTGTGATGATTCCTACGAAGATTTTATCCAGTTGTATTTTTGGGAAAAATATGTATAAAAAATGCAATCTTATTCGAAAGCATGGAAAGTCTAGTGAGAGCAATGTTTCCCATTAGACTTTCCAGTTCAGGGACGTCAAAATTCCAACGAAAGTTTTAGTGTCTTATGAGTAGTTAAATTTCTTCAATGAGTATATAATAATTTCTTCTTATTTCCACCGGACTAATGTTTGGGAACTGCCTCTCTAAAGAGGATCATGAAGACCCTAAATAAAAGTGTTCCAATAATATCGGATATTGCAACATGGTTCTTTTCCTGCCCGTAGTACATAAATCACATTTTTCATTCTTGTAAAACAGCAAATACCGACATTGTATTTATAGAATAGCATGACTTTTATAGATTTTCATCCAGCTTCTCAAAATTATTTTTCGACTTTTTTCCTGATACTACAAAGAAACCTAATGGAATACGAGCCGAACTTTCCAAAATATAGCCTACTTCCTTGCTGACAGTTACATACAAAAGCGAAAATGTCACACTGGAGATTGTTGATTTGAGCAATAGAAGCGCCCTCTTCCGGAGTGTTATCGATTAGCGAATTCCATTACCACTCACGCTTCATTTGCATCCTTATCTACATTTTTTTTTATTCATTCTTCACTAACTGCCGCCCAACAGTGGTAAAACAAAGCTATTAGGAAGATTGATTGTCGTTGCCTTATGGAGCGGGAGAAGCTATCAGCTACACGTACCATAACGGGCCACATTGATACACATGAGAAGTGGGCTGATCGCAAGACCGGCAAGCTCTGTATGGTTGCACTTGATACTGCCAAACTACGGTGGACTTTCACCAGTTTACAGTACTAAACAATGTCCATCTAGTTAATAGGATGAATTAATTAACAGCAAATACCCGAAACTGTTCATTAATGGGATAAGGGAGGGTCTTGTTGTACCTGAAAATTGTTAGTCCTAACAAGATACGAATCGGATTGATGAATCGCACATGATGCAAATGTACCAACGGTTCCGTATAGCAAGGAAGAGTTACAAGTCATGCTTTTAGATACTAAAGCAGTTTTACTTTTGTTTTTTTTTTTTTTTTCAGGGAGGGATAAAATCCTGGGAAGAAGCCAGTATACGCCATTGACTCCAATGGGTATACTGGCATTAATAGTTTGTAAGTAGTTAAGATGAATTACATGTTAATATATTTATTAAAATAATCGAAAATATTTTGATTGCAGATTAATAAGATGTTTAGCACTAATTGATTTCTTTTTTTTTTCTTCTTCTTAACCAGAAAAAGAACCGTCCGAAGTGACCTTCCGAGGGTCCGAGTATTTGTACTTTGACCTACGAGGTTCAGGAGGTGAACCCGTCGTCAGCACAAGTGATGAGGTGTCCGTGTTCTTCAAGACCAGACAGTCCGAGGGACTCTTGTTATATACCGGGGATGGAGAGGATTACATGAGCCTGGCATTAAAGGCCGGTGGACTAGTGGTGACTGTAGGATTGGGGTCTGGGTCTATAGAAAGAACCGTGAGACCAGTAAGGGTCAGGTTCGACGACAACCAGTGGCACAAAGTCGTGGTGCATCGTAAAGTGCGAGAGGTAGGTTGTTTTAAAAGTGGTACGGGAAGTTTTTCTTACTTTTTAATGCGTGTTTGAACTTTTCCAGTAATGTTAATATTGTATGGAATTTATGGTATTGGATTCCGTGATTTTCTTAGCATAAAAATTCGTTAACTGTGGTGATTAATTTTAGCAGGTTTAGCATATTTAGCCGGTAGAAATCATAAAAAACATACTTCGCATCTCTTTACTTACCACGTATGCACTGTTAGTTGGGTAGCATTTTCAAATAGTCGTCAACACGTCACCAGCGCTTCGAACACAAAGAACCAAGTTTTCACAAGTAGTTCGTTCGGCTAGCATCTTTTCTGTAATAACAGACACATAATTCTGGTTATATAACGATCCCTTCTTGCATATTTCTTTTTATTTATTTGAAATTAAGCTGTCAGAAGACGTCTTGATCGAGAAATTATTATTTTCTCGATGTAACACCCCTTTGGCAGAGAAGGATCGTGTTGTTGCACTGCAATAAATATTTGTTAATTGATTACAATCAGAGAAGTTTTCTATAGCACTTGAAACTCTAGCGAGTGGATACCACTGTTTAAATACAGTCCACTCACTTACAAACTACGTAGAAAATCTTTAAATCAGTTAAACTGCTCTGTATGTGAAGATAGCAAAAAGGATCAACTGAACTCTCCCAAAAACAGACAGCTTTCGTGCAATTAATGAAACCTTTCTGGCTACCATCTTTGCAGCTTCTGCTTCTTAATGGAACCATTACTAAGTATGTTCATTCCGTCTTCTTTAATCTATCCAATGTCTTACTGCTATCTCTGCCGTTCCTATTCCTTGTACTTGAGGTCCTGTCAAAACAATGAGTCCTGCTTTTCATTACCAGAAACCGGTGCTTGATCAAATTACCGAATCGTATCGATCCACTGCAATAGCACCGCTGGTGAGACAGCTCCGTAGACTTTCAAAACCCTCGAGATCTCTTTGAATGCTGTCATAGTTTTCCTTCACCTACCCTAATGCAATTAGAACATTTGAGTTTCACTTCCTGGGAATTCCTCCGATTCTGGTGTCCGAATAAAAACAAGATTTAAGTTGTGATGAGGCTTCTGAACGTTATCAAATTTAATGATTTCCTTAAATATAAATCCAATTATTGACACTATTTCGATGCTCAGTTTATTATTTGAACCGAGAGCGAACACCACACTGTACATTAGTCACAAGTTTGGCAGCGAACCACACAGTAATGTCATGCGATTCGTAGAAATATAAATAGTCCAGAAGACTTCAAATTCCAGTTTAGATTCAGAACGTTAAGAATTTTAACCAACTTCTTTTTTGGATTTTATAGATTTCTTAGTACGATTAGAGAGATACCGGATGGAGGCCCAATATCATGAATTTAAAATTTCAACACCACTTTTAACGAATATCTATACCATTTTAAAGAATTCTACGAATTTTTGGCTTCGAGGGCGTTTGTGAATTCAACCAAATAATACTCATTTACAGAACTGTCCCTGGAACTTTTTCCCAAAAAAGGGGAAGGGGCGGTACATCTATTAGGACGACGAGTATCTATCTATTAATGTAAAAAAATGTAACAGTAAAAAGTAAAAAAAAGTATCAAATATCCAGGTAGACAATCGCCTTTTGACCTCCCTTTCCGATGCCCATTCATATGTTTATCGGTGGTTATAAATAAATCTGATCGTCTGAGAAGAATATTCCACTAACTTGCATGCGATATTTTTAAATTTTTAACTACTGTGAAAGTGGTTCTTACCCTACTTCACAGCATGTAAAGTAGGGTATAAAGATTCCATAGCTCAATTACACATGACAATTATTCGCTAGCAGCACCCTTACTGACAAAACGTGAAGCTCCTGCATTCCAGGGCGTATGCATTCCAGGGTTTCCGGTAACGGAATTTCAGAAGCCTGCATATAACCATCAGTTTTCGATATAATCTGAACGGGCATTGGCCAGTTTTCTTATAATAACCCCTCTTAAGTCTAGTTCATGGAAGATTGTGAAGTGTGGCTAGAAAGTTCTAAGAATAACTTTATAAGTGAATTAAAATTGAACTTATTTGCTTTTGTTCTTTCAAAGCCTCTTGGGCAGCTCCACATGAAGCAGTTCTCTCCTGCCATTGTTATTTTGAAAGGGAAAGAAGTGAGATGAAGTGGAGCCAAATCAGGTAAAGAAGAAGGATATTCTATCTGAAGGATCCGTTTTTCAAATTGCTTCACCATTAAGTAATATGAGTTGGCGCTTTGTCGTGATAGAACGGCCACTTTTCCTACCACCCTGTTTTCTGGAGCTCTACCTTTTCACTCAAACGCTTAAAAAACTTGATCCTTGAATTTGGATTTATTTTTATTTTTTTATTATTATTTATTTTTTTTATATTTGCGGAAATTACTCTATTCTGATAGAAATTTTAGGTTCAAACCCTGTTCCACAAGTTTTATAGATTATGTTTTTGAAGCTTTAATTTGATTTAATATTGTGTGAGACACACAAACACACCTTACAACAACTGTGACGATAGATTATGAAACACAGTACATATAATTAAATCTAGGACCTCAAGTTATGAAAGCTCTATAAAGTCGTTGTACATGTCTGGCAAATCTTCTGTACACATCTCTGGGCAAACTGGGTTTGCTGTTTAGTGTATAGTTCATCATGAATTGCGCTTTGGTATTTCCCTGGAAGAAGTATATTTCTTCTTCCTTTGGAAGAAGAAATATATTGTTCGATAGAGAAATATATTCCTTTTTAAAATAGCAGCGTTGCCGTTGGTCGCGACAGCAGAACCTTGTCGTGCCCATTTCTGAAACTTTCTAGCCATACCTCTTACATTATCAAAATCGTTTAAGTTTTTCATTGAGCTTTTCGTCTAAAATATAACAATTATTAATACTGTACTAGGAATAACAATGGTTAATTAATGTACCAATTTTAAAAATACATAAAAAAACCTCAAGATAAATAATTATTTAATTCCTACTTTTACAAATTTTCTGGAACCCTATGCAGCAGTTCGCAGTATACACTGCCCTACCATTAATATCCCGACACCTGTCTTTAAACAAAAAAGCTTTTATTGGCCAGTAGAGCTGAAACCTTTTGTGACGGCTTTCAATCTTCGCGGCATACTCTCAACCAGCTTTTTATAAATATGAGGTGATTCATTCCTCCACTCGGCCTTTAACGCAGCCACCAGCTAAGCCTTGTTCTTTGGACGATCTCGACGTGCACGTACTGGACAATCCAATATCAAATCAGCACTCTGGGCTGGCCAATATTTCAACACCCATGTCCTCAAACCACTCTGTTACGACCCGAGCAGTATGACATGGCGCGTTGTCTTGCTGATACAGGTATGGGCCTTCCCCGAAGTATTACCATAATGTTGGAAGTGCATAATTGTCCAGGCTGTCCTGATATTGCACAGCATTCATGGTTTTGTCGATAACGACTAAGGGGGCCCAAGCCATACAATGAAAGCACTGCCTCCACCAAACTTCATTGTCGGGACGATACAATCAGGAAGGAACTGTTTCCCTGGCATTCGCCACACAACGGCCATCAGACTGGTAGAGTGCGAACCTCGACTCGTCTGTCCATGGGACTGTTTTCCACTGCTCTACAGTCCAGGATTCGCGCTCCTTCTACCATGTTAATTGGCCTCTGGCATTTGTTGAGGTGATCAATTCTGTTGTACGTGTCATCTTGAATACCCACTTTTGCAATTGTCTGCTCGAAGCCCAGTGTGCATATTTATAACAGGTTCTGTGACGTGTTGCATGCATCCGGATATTAATGGAAGGGCAATGTATAACAATAATATAAAATGCCATACTGTTTAGTGTAGCCTAACCTCAAAATATCTTTAGTATGGAGCTTTCAGAGATTTTGAGGTATACTTCATCATAATTTTCCGATTCAAATGACTGAATTTTCTTCTTTTTTTCTCTCGTTTCAGATTACTAGAGCAACGGGTTTTTGCCACGTAAGTAACCCTTGATGTTTACGTATTGTGTGTGTGTGTTATGCAACACCTCTCAAAGTCTTTTTAGTGCTATAATTTAAATAAAATTTCCACGTAGTTGAAATAATGGCTTCTTTAATGGAGAATATTTTTACTACTCGGAATTTAAGAGAAAAGATAAATACCCCATTTAATGATCAAAAAATTAAATAAATAATAATAATATAATACAATAATAATAATAAAAATACCAAACTAAAAGAATCCTACTTCCGGTTTCCACAATGCCTGTAATTTTCATCAAACAGTAACCATGGTGATGCATTTCAGAATGGACTGTAAAATGATAATGCGCATGCGTCTGTCGAGGTGAATGCGAAATATCAATAATTGCTCAAAACTGTTACTTTTATGAAGTTATATTTTGTGGCTTTAAATATTTTTTTTCGAAGCAAAATGGCAGATATTTTTTTTTTTTTTTTTTTTTTGCTGGAATGCCATACTGATGTCATTTAGATTTTAAAAGAAATTCAATTTCATGGATCTATTACGGGCAAAGCATATCGAATTATCAGACCCCATACAAATAGTGGAGAAAGCAAAATTGGTCTGTAACTGAAGATAAGAAAAATCAACTCCTTTCAAATTCCCTTTGCGAACTGTTGTAGGTAGCCATTTAAAGTCGAGAAAGGAGAAAATGAGGGTTGTCATAACCTTTAATGTCTGCTGTTACACGCAGGAGAGAGGTTTTATAACTAGATAAACGTGTAAGGCCCTTTTTTCTTTTCTTTTTTTTCTTTTTTTTTTGTTGAGCCCGTTACTTGTTCTCAAAACAATAGGACAATTGGGGTTTTAAAAAGTCTTCTAAACGAATGTAATAAAAAAAAATACTGAGGGGTAGAGAAAAGATGAAAATTAAAATAATGATTAATTTACATAATGATTCGTTTTTGGCTTCCACCATTAGGGGTTTTAAAAATGTAAAAATTTGATACTTTTATTGACGATTCTGTCATTCTAACGGCAACATTTTATTTAAATGATTATATTTTAACATTCAGATGATACGTCAGCTTTTTTTTTTTAATAAACAAGATTTTCAGAAAATACACAAATTTCATAGTCAGATTTGAACGATGTCTCCTAACATAAACACATTTCGAATATCCAAATGTGTTTATATTCTTCTTATTATTTTCTAATTTTGAAATTAGATCACAAAGAGCTAAATGGGCAATGAAAATGCTTAGAAAAATCATATTCCTCCAAAATTCTGAAAATGTTTGCGGTCAAACTACTTTTTCTCTATTACTATTTCATCATGACCGAGAAGAAACGTTATTTGACACTGGGTGTTCGATGAAGCAACGTTGATTGCAAGAAAATGTTCTCTTAATGACTTGAAGTCATTATCTACAAAAGAAAAATGGTCTTAGGAAAAAGACAGGAAGTAATGAAAAAAAGAAAATATAAAAAAAAGAGTATACTCCCTTCTTATATTTTACCCCCGAAACTTGATCCAGGTTTCATTTATTCTGGAGAAAATTTTCAATTGCGTTTCGATTTTGTTTCTTTCGGTTATTCTTTTCCTTGTATTCCATTGAACGAGAAAGAAACCATTATAAGGAAAACAGTGAGCTATCTTATCTTGGAAGATTTTTCTGATAATCAACACGGATTTATTTAATACCAAAATCTCTTCTAGCAACTAATCAAAAGAACCTGACACTCGTTATCTTCGTTAAACTGAAGGTTTAAACATCTGGTTCGTGGAAAAAACATTCCGAGATATATAATTGAATCAATAAAATCAATTGATAGTTGATATAAGTTGGCCTAAACCAGGATATTGCATAATATTTTAAGTACTGTCTTGCATATGAAATTTTTAAAAGAGTACTAAATTTGCAACTAAGTACTCACTCCATTTACCAGCACACATTCTCAAATATTTTTTAATTAAATAAAATGTTATTAAAAAATTGAAGATTTGAGTAATATAGAGTAATATTCTCTTCTAGTGGAAAAGAATTTACTGATTTTCATGGCTTTAGTTACCTTAGTGTAAATTCTAAACGTCTGCCCAACCTACTTTCGTAAATTTAATGGTCTCGAAATTTTTGAAAGGGTTATAAGGGAAACCAAGGGCATAAAAAAGTCCTTGAAAGTGTATTGTTCTTAACATCCCTTATCTCAAGTGACAGAAATGTTCAGGTTCGATTATCCACGTATTCCATTGAAGATTACAGATAGAATTATGAGTCATTTATTTATAGAACCTATTATTTGGTCTTGTGGCAATAGATCCTTAGACAGGATGCTTTCTTTCCAACTTGTTGTATTAACCGAGATCGGTAGAGATTCCAGAGTGTTCGGTATGTGTTGGAGAATGTGGATAATTTCCTCTTAAGGTCATTTGTCTTTCCTAACCTAATCTTAATGGTAAGACTATTCGAAACGCTAATATAAATACAACATTAACATTACTAAGCCTAATTGTTAATTTAATTGTTCGTTAATTAAGCAGGAATGGCAATAGCCAGCCTTAATTTTACTATAAAAATATCTAAACAGGTCACCGACCTTTCCAGATTACATTAAAATTAGTAACGTTTCGATCCTCTTCTGTTCATCATCAGTGATTTTGTTTTTTTAGAATGGCTATGAAAAAATATATATTTATTTATCTTATTTTTATTTTTTAACTTTATTAAATTTAGAAAATAATTTTTATAACATTGTCTGTATTTGCTGCAATTTTATTACAATATTATGAATAATTCTTAAGGAGTTGTAAACAGTCAATGTGTGGCCACATTTTTACCTGTTGACTTAAGATTTAACAGTGTTACTTAATCCTCGAAGGCTCCTACCTACTAACGAAGTTAGCTCGCTTTAATGTTTGTAGGCAGCTGTAGATAATCTTGGTGTTTGCAAACCTATCAACATGGCTGCTCCTTAGGCGTAGTAATTGCCACCATCAGCAGTTTGACGATAACGTTATAATAATAGAGTGTAGTTTAACTTAGTGAATATGTCAACATTTTATCGGCAGCTGCGAAATGTCACAGTTCAACATAAAGCTCACCAAACTTGTCTTAATCGCCTGTAAAATTATCCCTGAATAGATTTTCATTGGCCGCATATATTAACTAGGTACATTTTCTCTATTACATTGGTTGATGGAGCAGAATTTAAAGACGATCGACAGTGAATTGATAAGATAAATAAGCTGTTGTGTGACCAAAACTTTGTTTCGGTAATCGGCTATAATCTCTTTATTTAAGAATAAAGTTTTGAGATTTCCATGCCAAGAATGTTTATGTAAATTAAATTATAAACTTATATAGTTAGAGAAGTACACTACGTTGTTATTTTCCATTAAGGTTATTATTATATTAAAACCACTCTTATACTACGTGAAAATTAATAATATAGTTTATTAGGCAGTTCGCCTAAATTAGGGTGACGTTTCAGGTAACTTAACGATACCCATCATCAGACCAAGGATCTATTGTAATTACAAAATTACAATACAAATTATGTTTATATTATTGCAAAACACTCTAGAATCATCTACAATCCTCTATAATATTGAAACAACACTCCCACTTTCTAGAATAGATTCATCTGCAACGTTCTACCACATTCAGGAAGTCTTCTACACCTTTCTGGAATATTCCAGAAATTTTTTAAATATTTAAGTTTTTGTTTATTTTTATACCTAACAGAAAATATTTTTTTTAAATTGGTAAACAAGTTAGTCCAATTTTAATAAAAGCTTTGAATATTAAGAAAAATGAAACGTGATTCAAAACTTTTCAGCTGGATTGTTAAACTTTTTTTTTGTAATATTAAATTTTTACCAAAATATAGTTATAGCTTTTTTTAGTTCCAAAATGTATTTTGTTATGTATTCATTGATCATTATGAATTATATTAAAATTATTATCTACAAATATTTATCAGTCTTTTTTTTTTTCTGGCACGCAGCGCATAGTTCTACTCATAACAAATACCGGTACACACGGTATTCCATACAAGTGATTTAGTAACAGATACTTTTCACAGTTATCGTTAATTGCAACAGTGACAATACATTAACAGTGACAAAGTAGCTACGTGAGTAATTCAAGTCCAACAAAATATGTTGGACTTGAATTATTAGAACAAATTTGTAAACTAACATTATTTTTGTGAATTCATTTTCTGAATATCATAAACTGGTAGAATTATCTGTAATGTACTAATAAGAAATAAATTATTAAGTTAAAATAAATTATTCGCGTGTCGAATATAATTGGGATGTATTTCTGTATTTTTTTTTTCAATATGCAAATGAATAAAAAGAACGCTTTTTTGCCATTAATTCATCACGTTCTGCATCTAATTTTCTATGAAATACTGAATATTGCCATTAGGCATGCAGCAACGAAATTAACGCCATCCATTATTTATAGGCGAATGATTTTGGAGGAGTGGAAGAAACTAGCAATGCAGAAATGATTTTAATGATTGCCCATAACTTAATCCCTTTATAATTAGGAATACTTTGCTGCGTTTTGAATTTTAAAATAAATTATTTCTGCTTCGGCTGAAATGTATTTGACTATTTCATTAAAACCTTTGACTTCTAGTAATTTAAACAGCTTCTCTTATGATTCAAAACATTAATTTCTGTTACCAGGATATCCTCTACTCGAAATTGATTTTTTACTACGTTTTTATATTGTACGCTGTACGCCATTTATTAATGAGACTAATTGGTACAGAGTGGATAGTTCGTGATTGAGTTTGGTCATGGATCCATGGGATCATGGATTTTGATTTGGTCTCGCTGAAGACCGATGCTGATTGTTCGACTACTGTAAACAAATATAATAAAATACAATTACAGTGGACTTAGAAACATCAATGCTGGACAGTTGAGGATTACAAAAACCTTGACTGCCTTGACGAATATCTGTTCCCACCTTTCATACTGATGGAAGGACCAGAGTATGGTCAAAAATTACATGCGTCTATGTGACTATCATGCTTTCCAGGTGTGGGGAATGTTTTGCGGTGCATCGGTCACTTTGATATCAATCAAACGACGTTTGGATGGCACAGATTATTTGAAAATTGTTTCTGACCAGCCATATCCCTTCATGACTTCGCACTGCAGCCATGGAAAGATGTGTCTGAGAATGAGTTCTTCTCAACAGAGTAATGCGCAATGCCATATGGCCACAATTGTACAGCTATGTTTCCACGAACATTAGAGTGAATGCAGCCCTATTGCAGGATCTCAATAAAATTGAGAAGCTGTAGGATGAGGTTGAACGAGCTGTTGGAATAGAGATTCGCAACCATAGAATTCTACAACAACTGTGGAAAGCAGTTGAGTCAGCGTGGACCAACATCTTTGTGGTACACCGTCAACATCGTGTTGAGTTCATACTACTGTGAATCCAGGCTGTTCGAGGACTAAAGGTGGATGTGTTCTTAATGTAGGATTTTAGAAGCATCTGTGACTAGGGCCATATTGCTCCGTGTACATTGTCTGTAAATTGCATGTGTTCTGAGTTAGATTTTCTGTATGCTGGACGACAAATCCGAGTTCCGGGAGAAACACCATGCTACCCTCTCCTGATACCGACTAACTCAGCCACGTTGTGGAAAAGCCCCATAAAAATCCCTAGCGTCATGGACGGGATTCGAACTCAGGTCTTTTCCACCCACTGTGGGGGAGAACGTAGCAAAAATTACCCAAGAGCTAATCTATTATGAATTTATTATTATTTTTATAGCATATAATGAATTCTACCTTAAAATTATTTATAAAACCAATTTGAAGCATTTTAATAAATTTTATTTTATTAATTAATTTATGCAGAAATATTACTTTATTTCTTGACACATTAAATTAAACTAAGATTAAAAATAAAATAATAATAATAATAAATGATCAATATTCACTCTTGCCCTGAGCTGAAAATAAATGTTTAAATAAAACAATGAACAAAAACCATTTACAAACTGCTTAAACTTTTCAACTGGATTTATTACTAGCTGTCACCTGAAGAATACCAAATCTATATTAAAAGAACACGGTATCTAACATTGTACAAAGACCACATAAAATAATTTTAACAGTGCTAGAGAAGTCCATATATCATTGGTTGTAGTTTAATACATGCAAATAAAATTAAAATAAGCTGTTAGAATAAATTTTGTGTAATGTAATATATAACTTACTAACACTCAAATAATACGTGTTAAATCCTTAAAAAAAAGGTTTCTTTTAATCTTTAATCTTCTTAAATAAATAAATCATTCTATTTCAAATTTTACGATTAGTCTAACTTGAAATATTTCCATTATTGGCATTCTCTACTTGCCTTCTTAAAAGTATAGGGGAGTTTCTAGCATCCATGTCGGCTGGCAGCAGTAGCTCCCCCTGGTGTTCAAATCTGGCAACCTTTAGATCACATCCCATTACAATATTTACATAGCTCGGAGATTAAATATAAGGTTATTCTGAGCGGAAGCTTCTTCATGCTAATGGCATAGTGGCTGAGTGATGGATAAACTTTGTGTTGACCACCATGTATCGGCTTTTTACAGGAAATCGAGGGTGGAAAGGGATGGAGCCAAGCGGAAGCGATCACTCGATGTCATCACTTCTCCTCTTACTTCCGCCGATCTATATTTCATGGCGCTGCCTCCGGTGTTGGTAAAAATGGAACATTTTCTAGCGGTCTTGATGTATAGAGTTTCTTTTCCACTGAGACTTGTATTCACCTGCGGGTGAGAAGATCAATAAAAATGGGCCTAAAGGAACGGATGGGGACAGAAGGGGAAAGCATTGTCTGTTTAAATAGCTAAAACTACTCCATCAGCATGAAAGTCAATGTCCGCATTGTGCTCAGTTGAGGAGGAATCCATGGTAAATAATGTTCCAAAATTATCCATCATATCAAAATAGCCATCATGTGAATGTGGCTTTCTAAATTTAGAAATTCGTGTGTCAAAATAAAAAAAAAAGGGGCTTAAAATCTCCATATACTTTAAACGGCCAACTAACTTCTATAATTAATTACATGGAGAGGATATTTTTATTCCTGTTTTGCTTGCGCCATCTGGTGGCAATGATTATAAATAAATTCTAAAATCTTCTGCCTTTGGATACGTATTTTAAATGGCCAATTAATTATTAATTATATTCGAGGGGATTTTTATGCATTATAATTCTTGAAATCTTACCGCATTAAATTTCATTTAATTAAAATTTAAAATATTTAACATTGCAAGAATAAAATAATTTTGTTTTTGAAAAATGTTGTGCTGGAAATTGTAATCTATAATTTAATGTAATAGATTGCGTTATATTGAATTTATTATTATAGACGTTATTAAAGACGTTAAGCAGTGGGGACATCCACTGATAACATTAGTCCACAAAGAGCAGTATCAATTAATAACCACTCTCTGTCATCTCCCACCCAACCATCCCTTTATCCATAGCAGTAATATGATAGTATCGAATCAAACTGGTCAGAGAAGCTCGCTCCTTGACAAACCCATGTTGTAAATCCAATCTTGCCTAGATGATCCTGCATTACTTCTTTAACCAGTGAAGCCATTATTTTTTCCTGTAACAGGAGTTAAGCATACGGGTCCATACTCATTTATGAAACATAAAGTTGTGCATGCGTTCCAGTACACTATGAACTCGAGATGCTACCATTATCGATGATCATGGGCGTAGATGCTGAAGAATCTTCCTTACCGAAAAAGATTCAGCAGTCAGTAATGGCATAGAATGGATAAAATAGGTCATACAAGAAAATTACATGGATTAAATATATAGATCGAAGTGCTTTGTTGGACAACGCCTTGAATGTTATCCATGGTTTCGATTGCTACCATTGGCGTGTTTCCACATAAAATGAATATGATCCATCCATTGTAACTCAGTGGAATAAGATTTTGATAGCCGCTGAAAACCTGTCTACGCACTCAGATTACAATCTATAACACGAAGTCTCTCTCTCTCTCTCTCTCTCTCTCTGGACCTGGAACCTTTCAGTGAAAGTTCTCAGAGTGAAAGATAACATTCCGTGGCGCACATCACGTTGTGCTTTACTTCCTGTATGGAGGCGTCTCGTTTTGGTCTTTTGTTACTTAAATTGACTGCTGGCCTTTCAAAGTTCGCTTGCTTCACGTTTTAATAGAGAGCGCCCCCAAGGCCCGCTCCCCTAGTGTTCTCGCTGTTGGCAGCTTGCCAGAAAACCTGAAATTACAAGCTTTATAATGTCCGTTCTTTTCTTTGGTGTTCGAAACACAATGCTGTCGCTCAGGGCATGGGTATTATAGCCCCCCGCGCGTCATTAGTTATCCCCGTGTATGCGTGAAGCGTTTCCTGGTGCTCCACTGTTGAGGGTGGCACTCGAAAGTCCGCCAGGATTATGCTAATTAGAGAAGTCGCACCACAGTGGTCCGTGACTGGGGCTGTTGTCCATGCGTGTGATTGGCTGCATCACAACGATGAATTCTTTTTCTCGGTGATTGGTCAATTGGAAGGCTTTTGTTCCACCGTTGTTCCAGCTTGGCGGCTTCGTTAAATGGATATACACTGCACCTTAAAGACTTCACGAGGAGAGGGGTGATTGACCGGATAATCGCCGCTGATTGATAAGCATCGTCTTCGATTGTCTCTGATCTTCAGAGGCTGAATTCATTTGAATGTTATCGGCAGCCACTTCCTGGCGTGTCCTTACAGCAGTGGTTTCTTAACTTTTTCACGATTGTGGATCGTATCAATTTCTTGAGGAACTACCGGTGTCCATCTAAAATATCTTTGTGATTAAGAAGGATGTGAGTCTACTACTTCACGTCTATTTTAACTTTCACCTTTCAACTTCTGATTACAACTATTATTGCTGTTTACTTATAAATATGCAGTGGATATTCATTATACTGAGAGCTAAAACTCCATTATTGAAATAATAAAGTGAATGAAGAAACAATTGTCCTACAGAAAAGTTGGTATTAGTAAAGCCCAATGCAAGGAAGCGAACCTTTTTTCCTAAATCAATCAAAAATAAAATAATAACAATAATCTTTTATTGTTTCTATTTTTCATAATAATAACTCAAATAAAACAGAAGATTCATACTGTTCCCTTAAATTTAGTCCCACTCACTGACTTCTGCACATTGAGAGGCAACTTTTTCCAACTTTCGATGACCCCCTACTAGGTAAACTTCATGAGCCCCAGTCTTCTATTATTCATTGATATCTTGTGGTCCCTGGTTCGTGTCTCACCTAAGAGGGAGAACGGATCCTCCTCATTCATTTTACTCAATCCCTTCAGGATCTTATACACCTCAATCAGACCTCCCCTTAGATGGTTCATTGTGAGTTGTTCTCCAGTTGTTGCCAAAAATGAAACATAGCAGGATGCACACAGTTTCCTAAGTGAAGTGCTGCCGATAGACCTCACCAGTGAAACGCTGGTCCATACGCGCCTGCCTAGTTCTTGCCAGAAGTGCCCAATGTTAAGCAACCACAGCCACCTGCCTGGATAGTGGGCACCATTAACGATGGGTCCATGGACTCGTGTTGCACCAGATATTTGGACTCATCCAACCAGCACCCCTGGTTTCCAGTCCTCCAGTGTCCAAACAGCGTGTTATTGACTGCGAAGGAAACTTTTTTAATTATTTTATTAATATTTAAATTAAATTTATTATTGAGACCAACAATACAGAAATTAAATATCTGTCTTTCTGCTGTGTTACGTGTTTTGTCAACGCATGTTGGAATCCGCAACCACTTGGACAGACAAAAGAAGTCAGGTTCCCAAAACAAGGATGGCGTTCGCGGTTAGAACGAATAACTGGGAGAAAAACAAAAAAAAAAAGGGAAAAAAATCTCTATTTAATATCACTTTCCCAAAGTAAGGTGAAAGGAACGGGGGGTGGGAGTAACTTTCAAAGAAAATCTCGTTATCAAAGTTTTTTATATATATTTAAGAATGCCGTCTGTATTCAGCTTCAGTGCACTAGGCTAGTTTCCTATGATATACGACGTTCCGAGCGCGTGCCAGAAATTTGCAGTACGTGCTTCAGTTCAACGTTGATCTTGACATACCCCCTTCCCCTACCCCCCTCTACCACCACCACCACCACCACACTTCTTTTCTTATCCTCTTGCTTCACCAGATCTAAAACTCTACGCCAACATTTAACGTCTGCGTTGTGAGCAAGCAGACGAAAAAAAAAAAAAAAGAAAGCAAAAGTAAAAACATTTTTGAAATACCATACACGTGCATGCGCACGAAATATTGGTTTAACGTTGAGGTTTGTAAAGAAACATCCCATAAAGAGAGGGAGGGGGGGAGGGGAAGCGCACGAACTCACTAAAAAATGGGTAATATTTCTTTGTTTCTGTGTAAGTAAACTATGAATCCTTTTTGGTCCAACCGAATCCATTATTAACACATCTACATATTGGAAATAAAAAATCTCTTACGAAAATTTCATTTGGGTTGATGCATGGACCACATTAGTTTGGCTGTGTTTCTGTGATAGCCAACAGACGCGAAATAGTGTTTTTTTTGCGCAGCAGCCGAGAATATTGTTTGTTAAATGAAATGGAAGTTTTATAGTTTTCCGACTGATGTTCTGTCGTCTGCTTTAACGTTGTCGTCTGCATTGTGATTTTACGTCTGATCACAATTAAAGTAAATCTAAAATATCTTTTTCGCATTTTTTTACTAAACACGTGCCCAAAAATTAATTTATCAATTAAAGCTTTTGTAATTATTTTAAATTTCCTGAGTTCTGTTTTAAGAATTTTCTTCTTAAAATATGAACTTAAAATGATAGATTTATGTACAAGGGTGATCGAATAAAAGTAGCCTCCTCCGAAAAGCATACAAATGGTCTAAACTGTCTTAATGCGTGATACTTAGAATGTTGTCGTTAATGGGGAAGAGGATTAAAAAACAAAAACTTCAAAATGTCACCCCCGGGAGGTCATAAAAGGTAATAAATCATTCCTCATCAGAAGTGCTGAACATTTTTCAAAGTCAACGTATTGTCGCTTAGATCTTTAAATGAACTGCTGCGAAGTATATGACTGATCAAAACTCTCTAACTTAAGAAGGAATCCATTACAGAGCTCTCGATGAATCGTATTTCTCCTAGGATTGGACCATTGTCAATGAGCATCGCTTTCGCGTTCTCTGATTCTGAGTTTATTTTGGAGAGTGGAAGCTTTGTGTTTTACTCCTGCGCGACATCAGTTTTTACAAGAGTGCTGATCTTGCTTCATAAAGCTCAAAGCATCTGCAGCACGCACTTACGCTTTTCTGTTCAGCAACACATAGCAACCTACTCTGCAATTCCCAAATAAAAAATTTAAATTCTTCTTGAGGTTGACAGCGTTCCAACCTAATGTTTCATAATGCCATTTCTTGTGTTACATTTCGGTGTAACATCATACATGTAACATCATCCATGATACATTTCAGTGTTAGATTTTAGATCAGATATGATACATTTCAGTATCAGAGTTTACATCACATATGATATAACAACAGATAAGATACATCATACATTTCCGTGCTATATGTTACACCTGACAAGATACATGTGATACAATCAGTGCTTCATGTTACACCTGATGTAACATCAAATAAGATACATGTGATACATTGCATTGTTACATGTTACATCTGACGTAACATTAAATAGAATACATGTGATACATATCAGTGATGCATGTATCCAATGCAAGGAAGCAAACTTTTTTCCTAAATCAGTCAAAAATAAAATAATAACATATAATGTAACATCAGATAAGATACATGGAATACATTTCAGTAATACATGTTGCATATGATGTAACATTAGATGAGAAACATGTGATACATGTTACATCTGACATAACATTAAATAGGATATATAAATAAATAAATTTTCTGTTTATACCCAGGTCACTCAAGGCACGTGTACTTATGCACCCGCGCGAATGACCACTCGGCTACGTGATACAGATCAGTGATACATGTTACATATAATGTAACATCAGATAAGGTACATGGGATACATTTCAGTAATTCATGTTACATCAGATAAGATACATGTGATACATTTCACTGTTACATGTTACACGTTTCGGTGATATATCTGATAAGAAACATGTGATAGATTTCAGTGTTACATTTTACATCCTACATAGCATCAGATAAGACATATGTGATACGTTTTAGTGATACATGTTATATCTGATGTAACATGTATCTTATCTGATTTAATATTAGATAACATACATGTTAACTCTGATGTAACATCAGATGAGAATAAACATGTGATACGTGTTACATCTGACATACAAATTTGTAACATTGAACAGAATACATGTGATACATATCTGTGATACATGTTACATCTGATGTAACATCAAATAAGATACATGTGATATATTTCACTTTTACATGTTACATCTGATAAGCTACATATGATACATTTCAGTGATACATCTGATAAGATACATGTGATATATTTCAGTGTTACATTTTACATCTTATGTAACATCAAATAAGATACATGTGATACGTTTTAGTGATACTTGTTACATCTGATGTAAAATCAGATAAGATACATGTTACATCTGATATAATATCAGATAAGATACATGTTACATCGGAAAAGATACATGTGATACATTGCAGTGATACATGTTACATTTGACGTGACATTAAATAGGATACATGTGATATATTGCAATGATACATGTTACATCTGATATAATATCAGATAAGATACATATTTCATCTGATGTGACATCATATAAGATAATGTTTAATTTAATGTAACATCAGATGAGATACATGTTTCATATGATGTGACATTAGATTATTATTAGCTATATGGTGCAAGTAGGCTTATGCTGCACCAGCCAAAAAAAAAAAATCCCGACTTACCCTGAGAAAGGGAGAGAGAGTCAAAAGTTGAAGGGAATCACCAAGAAAGAGAAGAATGATGATATCCAGCTCAGGACCTTGGGTGCCAAGCCCATATTCACCAGATGTGAGCCCCTGATACATTTGATGCATTTCAGTATTATATGTTACATCTAATGCAGCACATAACACTGAAAAGTATCGCACGTATCAAGCGAAACGATTGTGTAACATTTTGTACTTGTCAGATGCCATACTTAAGGAAGTAAATGGACTTTCAAGGTGTTGCTAATAAGAAGTACAAAATCCTTTAATCAAATTCCCTGTTGCGTGTAATTTCAGTGGGAAATTTTTACAGGCTTTAATTATTGCTTATTGTAAGTTGGAAAGCGACACCACTGGAATTGTTAAAGTTGGTGGAAAGCAAGAAAAGTGAAAGAAAAATGCAAGAGGGAGAGATGGAGCTTGGAAAAAATTTTATTTCAATGTGTAAATTGCACACTTCGAACTGTGGAAGCAGACACTTTGTGCTGCTCGGATGCGTTAAAAGTAGATAAGTTGAGCTAATCACGCTTCACGAGTCCCGAATTGCAGACAGTGACACACTCCGAGTTCACAAAACACAAAAGGAAGTCACTGGTTGCGAGAGATAAGGGAGCAGCCCAAATGATTTCTGTAGCGAGTGTCATGGAAGGAGGCTGGAAATGATGCTTGAGAATAACAAAGGAAAGAAAGCATGTAAAAACTTTAAAAAGCAGGTCGGCAAGAAAGAAGATAGGGTTGCTGAATGATTCGCCTAGCACCATCATCCGAACTGATACAGCCCTACTTTGAACCTATCTGGGGGAATGAGGGAGGGAGGGAGGAGGAACAGAAAGAGAAACTTCCATAAACTTCTACGTCTCACCTTTCTATAACGGTTTTTAAAATTCCTGATGTTCAATCGCCGTCTAGTGAGGAAACAATGAACTGCATCCATCCATTATCTCATCAAGGTTGGCTAATTTGCACTGATCCAACACCTTGACCATTAAGAGAGATATTTATCGTATTTACCTTTAACGCTCTTTAGGGCTTCGTGCAATTTCTTAATCATATGGCCACTTGTTCTTCGATGATGGATTTCCGGGTTGCTCATTTAGTGGAGGGGGAGAACCCATTTCGGATAAACTGTTTCGTTAATGGGATTTTTTGGGAGCATTAAGAAAATTATTGATTTTTTCCTTAGAGACTGTTGCTGCTAAATTCTAATGCTTATTTTTCGAATTATAAATTGGTAAGCTTCGTACATCAATGCATACTGTGAACTGCGCCACCTGCTGTTGGTATTTTTAAACATCTAACGCCACCATGGCGAAACAGAAGTTTTACAATATCGAAATAATTTCAAGAAGAATCCCCCCCCTCCTCCAAACAGGAAGTCCATTTATAGCAGACTTGAAAAATTCATTTTTTTCCCCCCACTGCAAGTTTATAATTTTTTAATAATCCTACATTGGAGCAGTGCTCTTTCTGTGAAGTGTGTAGCGCAATACCGAGGCAACTCGTGGTGAATTATCTCTCTACGGTATGGAGTTTTATATACTTCACGCGCAATAAAGGTTATTTATCTATCTGTTTTCGGTTCTATGGCTCATAGCAAAAATTCTATTTCAAAGGACCTGGGTTCGATTCTGTAATGTTGCCCGTAATGTCTTCCCGAAAGAGTTAAGAGTTTATAATCTCGCCTTCTCTCTCTCTCTCTCTCTGTCAGAATACCTGTGCTATCGAGGGGGGTGTGAAAGAGAAGAAAGGGAGGGAAAGATATCCCCTATCACATGACTAATCACTTCTATACGTTCGGGAGGTGGCTCCCTAATACTCTAACGATGGTTTGAAGAAGGTTAAGTGGTTTAAACACGATGAGAAATAACAGTGGGGGCCCTTCGAAATGGTGCGTGATGCCGTGTGAAGGCAGAATGAAAGAAGAAAGGAAGATTAATAGTTCACATAACACCTTCGCTCGATGCGTAGTCTTATCAATAATTTCCACCACGATCACTTCAGAGACGTGCAAATACACCTAACAAGGCTCATTTATTTTCTCAAAGTCTCAACCTAGATAAGGTGAAACCCCCCCCCCCCTTCCCCCGCAGAAAACTACAACTTAATACGACGATAAAGATCCGCCCGATCTCTTGGGGAGTGGAGTAGCGTTTGGTGTCATCCCTGTAACTCGCTGGTATCCAGGATTTTAAAAATATAATCATAAAGGAACTCAAATACAAGGTTTATTATACCACAAAGTTTGATTGAGGACATGGAAGATTTGCTGAACGATTTTTGGCCATGAGCCTTACAAACCCGATCCGCTGGGCTTGTAACACTCCTTGTAACACATGCTTCATGGATAAACTATTTAGTAACAAGGGCCGGCCCTGTGTACCCCTGAAGGGGAGAGAACCAATACTGCTTTCTACGTACAGATGCTTCAAAGACTATTGAAGTGCATTTCAAACCTGTCCGAAGTTTCTCTCTGTCTCCTCATTTCATGGTTCTTCTGTGGTACACCACCATACGAAATTTTGTCCCTCTTTATCTCAAGCAGCTCGAGTTACACCACGTTTTCTACGTGTTCTGTTAATTTTGTCGAGCAGTGTAGTATTTCCATCTCAATCTGGCACTTTTTTTTATCCCTCCCCTTGCTGGGGTTGCGAATTTTTTTAGTGATGTATTCCCTCTTCGATCGTCTGCTATTATGAAGCAGACGACCTGAGTTACGTATGGTAGTACTTAAGCAGACGAGATTGTCACACAAGTAAATATTGTAGCAGACGCCTACATAATTCCACGATAAATTTAAACCGAGGGAATAAATTGTAGGGCAGAATACGCCAGCAAAGTTTAGGAATGGTGGAATGAAACTTGAATCTTGGTGAAAACATCACTGAGTTGTGCACGTCCAGCCTTTACCTGCTGGATTTCGCGTCCAGATTTTTTTTTTTTTTTTTGCGTTTGTTATATAAGTGTGCCCAGAAAAGACGCGAAATTTTCAAATTTTTGATATGTTGGAGAGTTCTCTGCTCCTGTGACACTCCTAATTAATTCGTGCGCATAAAATTAAAACAACTAATTAATTAAACAAAATCAATTATGATAAAACTAACAAAAAAAAAATTGGCTGCATACGAAGTGTCACAAAAATTCGCATAAAAATAGACGCTTTAATTAAAATATCCACTTCCACTCGAGAGATAACAACAGCAGTTTCAGGCTTCTTTTGTTCGGCTGTCTGAAGGAGGCTGATGAAATGGCTGGATTAGCACTTCGGGAAGAATTTAGCTTATACCACGCGCGCACACACACACCAAAAGTAATACTGCATTTTGAATATTAAAGCGATAAAATTCGATAGGTTTCGAGAACAAAAAATAAATAATTAATAGTCAGTTTTGATTCCATTGCAGTTGTTATATCTTTTCATGTTCAAGGAGTATAGCAACTCCAAAGCAGAAAGAAAGAACATCACATATAGAAGATATAATATGAAGGATCCAATGCAAAAATAGGATAAGATTTGAAGGATCCAGTGGAGAAACTGGGTCGGATTTGTAAAATCCAATACAGAAAGAATAAGACTGGAAGGATAGGATTTGAAGGATCCCGTACAGGAAGAGGATCAGATTTGAAAGATCCGATACAAAAATAGGACCATATTTTATGGATCCAATGCAGAAATAGGACCATGTTTTAAGGATCCGATGCAAAAACAGAGAGAGAGAAAGAAGATGAGATTTGGAGGATCCATCGCAAAGATGGAGAGCGAATCAGATTTGAAGGGTCCAATACAGAAAGAGGATCAGATTCTCTGAATCTTTCGAATCTGAGGATTCATCGCAAAAGTAGAGAGAAAGATCAGATTCGGAAGATTCAGCGCGAAGAGATTCAGATCTGAATAAATGACGCTCAAAGCAGCAATAGACTGAATGAAGCAACACTTTCCCTTGAAGGATAATTTTTTGTGTCCTTGCATTGTGGAGGAGGGATGCGTTTTTGTGCACATGCTGACCGTTTTTCATTAACGCTTAAAAGAATTGACTATTGATTTCTAGCACTGGCAGGGTCCTTTGGTTACAGCAATTTGGATTATGCCAATCATATTCCACCAGCATTAAAATCATAACCTTTTTTGTTTAAATCACGACATTTTTGCAAGTCACATTTCAAAATAGATAATATAGGCTGCTTTGGATCTAACCACCTCCTTTTGCATCGGATGTTCTCAAAACCATCGACTTCTAATCTCTAATCATGATTGGTTTCAGAAATGACTCGAACTTGAATTGCAAATCAAACATCTAATTGAAAACTTCCTAATATTAAGGTGAGTATAAATATTTACGCATTGCATCGAATGTTTTTGAGAGGTAGGATTCGACCTGGTATGTGCACTGTAACTAGGTCTGGGTAGTATTGTGTGAATTACCTCCACTCCATATAATGTCACCTGCGAACTTCACAGTTGGGACAGCACAGTTGTGGTCGTAAGCGATTTGCTAGACATTCCGAAACTCAAACACACCCATCTGACTGAAATAATGCATAATATGACTGAACACGTCACAATAGTACTTTCCTTTGATCCACAGTCCAACTTTGGCACACTCTCTGCACCATGAAGTAGAAATCCTTCTCCGAAGAAGCGCCTACAGGATTAGATACGATTCCTTGCATTTTCAAAGCACGTTTTCTAAGGAAGGACAGTGGGTGCTGGTATGATCAGTTTTCACAGAGTCCATAAGGATTTTGAACATAACTGATCGTTTCTTCATCTTCGGTGGAACACCATCTGTCTTCCGTTTTCGTGGTACTTATCAACATTCGATTTGGGGATATTTAAGAGGGCTGCTCAATAAAGAATGATCATAATTTTTTTTCACAACATGCCTCTATTAATCATCCATATTTTGATGGTCCTTTTCAATTTATTCCCCTTTTGATGAAACGCACTTACTCCAACGTTTCTTCCATTCTTCAAAAACAGAACCCATTTTTTTGACGTGTGTTTAAGACTCGCCTCGGATGTCTTTACAACTTCTTCTGATGACTGGAAACGCTTTCCATCGCAGCTCCTTTGAAAATAAAAAAAATCGCAGGAAGCCATGTCTCATCGACTTTTATCATCTTCTACAGAACCTGACCATCTCCAGTAACCATCCGTTGCAGCTCCTAACAAACCTCCATGAGAACTTGCCGTTGCTCAGGTGTGAGTAGTCTTGGAACTAGGCGTGTTCAAACACGTGTCATATGCAAATGGTTATGGAGAATACCATGAATGCTTCCTACTGATATTCTCAAGATCTCTGGCAGTTGCCTTACTGTTATACAACGATCTTCTCTCACGATTAAAGAAGCACCTCCAGGACCGTCGATTTTTGTGATTGAATCACGTACATCTTTAAACATTCAAAACCATCTGAGAGTTGTGCTTAATGGAAGCGTAGATTCACCATAAGCCTCTTTTAACGTTTCATACTTCAGCCGATGTTTTCTAGAGAACGAAACAAATTTTGAGAGCAGCCGCTGTTCCTCGCGTGTCAAGTCCCCTGTTACGTAGACGAAACTGAACAGGCATAACTTTGACCTATCCCCAAGATCACACCACGCGCACGAATCAACTGCACAATTGCTATAATGATGCAGTTTGGTTTGGTCTTAAATTCCGTAGCTCAGCTAGAAATAGCAAGCAGTACGGTTGTTCATGAAAAATTATGACCATTCTTTATTGACCAGCCCTCATGTTTTCTGTGAAATAGAAATACGCGCTGATATTTGTTCAATACAACGTCCAACAATCATGACCTTGGTGTGCATAGTTCAAACTTGCAGAGCATCTCTTCCATAAAGACTGTGCATGGTTTTCATTGAATCAGTAGCTCTTGAACACCTTTTTGAACTCAAAGTATAATGGATTATTATAGGACTCAACTTCCTAATAAGAACTAATAGTTCTTCACACCTCACAGGATAAATAGTTATCACTCCAGTTTCAAACATTTTCCACTCGTGATTGCTAATAGCATACTTTAGCATGTTCATCTTCTTCGATTTACAACTGCAAACGTGATATTCCAGTATAACAACGCATCATTCAAAAGGAGCATCTGCCCTTTTCTTAAGAAGGATATTTTAGCTTATAATCCAGCAGTGTCTCGTTCTTTTGGCGCAATCATTGTATCCCACTCTCCGATGTCGCCTACAATGATCATCGTTATTTGCCAATCATGTCGTGCGCTTTTCATCCATCTTGTATTCTTTTAGAGAAAGAATTGTGGATTTTTCCGGAGGATTTTGTTTCCTTATTATTGGACACGCGATTGGAAGAAATGATAGAGCAAGTGAGAGAGTGAAAGAGACCATGCTATATTTTCTGGTTTTATACTCGCTGCGAACATCACAGTAGGAAGGAGTTCGTTAATACATCTCGTCTTACATCAGAAGACGCAACTGCAATTTCTGAGAGCCGATCTCTATTGTCTTTATTCCCTCAGCACTGGACTAGCATTTGCTGATTCAAATTCCAGATAGCGTAGAATTCATTAAAGTCTCTTTGGCTACTATTAGATGCATGGTGTTCCAGAAATTTCTGGCATCTCCTAATTAAATATGAAATAGTTCAGCTTCCTTGTCGACTACAAGAATCCTTTAGATGGATAAAGAAAGCTTCGATCATTCTGAGTTTAACTACTGATAATCATATGTGTTCGATACTTGTATTAATCCGAACTAGATTCAGACATGATTTTCCTCCTCCTCCTCTGCTTTTCATGGCCGCGAACAACACCTCTGATGATACTTGCAATAAATTCCTTTGTCAGATGGTCAGCCAACAACAGCCTCGCTGTAAGTCCTATATTCAGTTGAAGGCTTAGATATTTCCATGGTTTCAGCAGTCACAGATTCGGGATTTTGTTCTCGAAGAAGATTACAAATATAGTTTGCCAAGCGACAGAGCAGTTAGGATTCATTAAAAGCTAATGTTGATGTCCAGGAGCGCGTGTTCAATTATTCTCTTTAAAGTTATCGCGAATTGACCTCTTTGGTCAGTTCACCCTAAATATGAACTTGAGGATATTCAGAAATCGTTTGTTTATATGAAACGAACTCAATAATGACGTTGGAGGCAAGGATACGTAAATAAAATATATATTTCGTGATCTCTCTGATAATGAGATGCCACAAGTTCCAGGACTGATCTTTTTCTCATTAGATGGCAGCACTTACGCTGTCACATGCATCTTCTGGCCTTTCTGAAATACTGTCTGAAAGTATGATGTCGATCGGTCGTGTTTTATAGTCGTATGAGTTTTTTCGAAAGTGGTGTGTTTCGATCGTGGTTTGAAGATGAAAAATTTGTCGAACAGAGAATCTAATTAATGCGATAAGGACATCGTGTAATGTTTTAAATTAACAGAAGAAGAAGTTAGTTATTTACCACACGAGAGTTGACACCATTTAGTTTATTGACCTTTTAAAAATCACAACCCACTCGATTGTTTTGACTACGTTCCTCGATCTGTTGTAAGATTCTATTTCAGGCCAACCAAGCCAAGTTTGAAACTGTTCCAAATCTAACGTAGCTGGAAGTGGTAAAAAAGTGTCTTGCCTGTTTTTTCTTATGTCTAAAATCTTGATAATTGCGCGAATGTGCCAAGATTAGATTGGATACATTGAAGCAGATTTATAGGGGTTTTATTTTGGGGATAATAGGAGATTGCGTTTTTAAGTGAACAAATATTATTGAATGTTTCCAATCCCCATACTGTAATGAGGATATTCTAGGCAGGCAAATTAGTAGCTCATCCTCCTTACGCTCCCGACTTGGCTCCTTGCGATATTTTCTTGTTTCTAAGATTGAAAGTTTTAATGAAAAGAACTAATTCTGCGTAGGTAGCAGTAAACCGAAGAACCATCACCAAAGAGCTAAATAATATTTCAGAAAACTATTTCACTTATGTTTATCCAATTTTGTTGTCTCTCTTCAACGGAAGGGAAACAATCATGAAAGCGTGATAAAGAAAACTCCTTGATTGGAGAAAGAAGAGAGAAGAAAAAAATCTTTTGTAAGTCTTATAAACTTAACGCTCTCGAGTTTTATTACTCCTGAAAAGTTTTCTGTCTAAAATGTTAAAAAATAATCAGAGAGAGGCTGGAAGAGCACGAGTCGACTAAACCTCTGGATGCATTATCTATCGAAACCCTTCGAACCCTCACTGCTTAGACTAATCACTAAAGTAGCCTGTCGCAGTTTTAAATATTAATGTATGCTAATAGGTTAACACCGCGTGCAGGCACATTAGACTTGCTACCTCGATTTTTACCTCTGCACAAAGGTTATTGGACTCTGGATGAATGACAGGAATTAGCACGCATGTGCCTGCCAGGATCTGTTCTGCAGAGATGCGGTATATGTTTGACAAATCTCCTTAGCAATACAGGATGGTCTAAATACATGCACGATAGCGTTACAGAGTTAAGTAAGAAAGCTTTTTGCCACTTTTATTAGCATAAAACTACTCGAGTGGGATTGAGAATGTCGCGAAGATCAAAAAAAGAAGTCCTCTTAACGATGTTTTCGAGGTTCGAGATGTTCCAGCGTATAGACGAAGCGTGGGATATAAAATTAAACAAAAGAAGCCGGGATGGTTTTATTTTGTAGTTATACCACTGGGACTGCTATTAATTACTCGTATAAATACGATGCTGGTAGAATTTTCTTGTTTTGTTTGCACTCACTGACCATAAAAATAGATGCATTGTTATAAAGCGCTGATATTTTGGTAGGGTGGTGTATATATGAGGGATAAGCGGTTAATATAAAATGAGTTTGTTTAATAACATAATTTACATTTAAATATTAAACAATGCACACTTAAATATTTTCCGATTTTGCAGATTTGAAGGATCCAATGCAAAAGCAGAAAGAGAGAGAGAGAGAGAGAGATATCAGATTTGGAGATTCCATCGCAAAGGTGGTGAGCGGATCAGATTTGAAGGATCCAATGCAAAAGCAGAAAGAGAGAGATATCAGATTTGGAGACTCCATCGCAAAGGTGGTGAGCGGATCAGATTTGAAGGATCCAACGCAGAAAGAGGATCAGATTTGAAGGATCCAATGCAAAAGCAGAAAGAGAGAGAGATCAGATTTGGAGACTCCATCGCAAAGGTGGTGAGCGGATCAGATTTGAAGGATCCAATGCAGAAAGAGGATCAGATTTTAAGGAATTCAGCCAAAAGCAGAGAGAGAGAGAGAGGAGGAGAATCTAGCGCAAAGGCGAAGAGAGGATCAGATTTAAAGGATCCAATGCAAAAGCAGAAAGAGAAAGAGATATCAGATTTGGAGGATCCATCGCAATGGTTGTGCGCAAATCAGATTTGAAGGACCCAATGCAGAAAGATGATCAGATTTCGCTGAATCTCTCGAATCTGAGGATTCAGTGCATAAGTAGGGAGAGATAGAGAGAATCAGATTCGGAAGATCGAGCGCGGAGAGAGAGAGAGAGAGAGAGAGAGAGAGAGAGAGAGAGAGAGGATCATATTCAGCTTCAGATCTCAATAAATGACACTCGAATAGACTGAATGAAGCAAAACTTTCCCCTTGAAGGGCAATTTTTTGCACAATTAACATCAGGTAATTAACATTACCCGATGTTAATTATGCAAACCAGGACGAACCCAGACTCGTTTAGAGAGTCTGGGTTCTTCCTGGTTGGCAGCAGAGTTGGTATATTCACCGTCCTCCCCATAGCGGGTGGAAAAGACCCGAGTTCGAATCCTGTCGATAACGTGAGGAATTTTTATGTGCCTTTTTCACAGTGGCTGAGTTAGCCATTCTCAGGCGAGGACAGCATGGTTTTTTTCTCCCGGAAACTCGTCCAACAAACAGTAAATCGACTACTGATGCGCCTAAAAACCTTACAACAACAACAGGTCTGAGTTCAAGTTCTGTATTTGATTGGAGGAATTTCTAAAGTTCTCTTCAATCGCGGCTGTAGTTAGCTGCTCTCAGGCTGATGAAGTGCTGCTAACTACAGCTTGAGTTATTCGGGTTTTTCAGCCCGCACAACATGAAAATCTGCCCCTGAACACACACTCGTACAGACATAATACACGCCGGTATTCCCTCCCCCCTGAAATATTCCCATCAGATCCTTGGCACATTATTATCTACTCCTGTAGATTAATATAAAATCAAATTTTGATTTTATATTAATTTTCTTATTCCGAAAGCAGGATCCAGTTGGCCAATTAAATATGTTCCCATGGATCGTTCCCATCATGCAGTTCGCATCAATGGTTAACACGAGAAGTAAATTGTATTTCTAGTTTATCTGTAATTAATCAGAAGTATTACTTTCATTTTTAAGACGTAAATTCTATTAAAAAAATTGTGTTTTGAATATCGAATGAGAAAATAGAAATCCATTTTCTTAAAGTTTTTTATAGGCTTGTCAAGAATGCAGATGTAATCGTATACTTTTCGTTTTATAAAATGACACTCGAATTACTAATTGCTTAGAAGCAAATACTGAAAGAAAGAATTTCCAATTTCAGTTTGCATCATAATGAGGGTGAATTCCTTACGCTGAGAATAAGACTTAGAGCAAAGGGACTGTTTGGAAGTCACGTTGAGATGGCAATTTTTGTTTATTTCTTTTTTAATAAAATATAAATAAAGTGAAGATGATTACAATGGGGAAAAAATGAAAATTTATATTTATTTTCAATCAGGGCTATAGTCAACTGATCTTAGGTGGAGGGAGTAGGTTTTTTTGGCTGTATTTTATTCCTAATTTTCAACTTGCACAGCATGCAAATGGCCCGCGAACACACACGTGTACAAACATATCGCTGATGTGCTTAAACCCCACAATAATAATTAATATCAGAGCCAATCTTCAAATGGTAATCAATGAAACTGTCATTTAGATCATCAACATTCAGTGAATTCACCCTATTCCTTCAGAGCCTAAGAACAGTGTAGGTAATAAACTGCACGCCTTAGACCCTCGTGGGCAGTACACTTGGTAGGATCACTGTCCTTCCCACACCTCATGGAAAAGAGAACTTTTCCATGAGGTGTGGAACTTTTATGGGCCGTTTTCACAACGTGGCCAAGTTAGTCGGTCTCTTAGTCGATGGTGGCGTAATTTTTTTCCCTTGAATTTGGGTTATTTATTTTTATTCTTTTGAATGTCATCTTCAACTGGTTAAAAGTAAGCTAAAACTTCATGCATCCTATTGGTAGTTCGAATATAATTTGATTAAACTTATGCATTTCCACTTGATTGTTTCAGAACAAAGTTCTTAATGAAAACACTAATATTTTTTTCCTTTTCCCCTAAAAATAGCTTTCAATAACAGTAGATGGAGTTTACACCGAACGGGGATCTACGGCTGGTACGTTTTCCCTGTTATCTAGTAGTGTGCTGTTCATTGGGGGAAATGATCAGACCTCTTCCCTCCCTGGGTCTCGTGAAAGAAATAACTTCGTTGGATGCATGAGAAAAGTAAGGTTTAAAATAAAAGTAGTTAATCAAGTTCAAGATTAAGTCAATATCGGAACAGGTCCTAACGGTTCCATTATTTTCCGGCAGGTGGAGTTCGTGGCAGATAGTATCAATCTGGACCTTATTGGGTTGGCAAAAGCAGGGAGCAAACTACTCCGTCACCATGGCAACTTGCAGTTCTACTGCCAGGAGGTTGAGGCAGCGGATCCAATCACCTTCACCACAAGGGAATCTTTCTTGGTAAGTTGCTCTGTGTGGTATGTTCTTGAAGGAAGAAAACCAGAATGCACGTGTCAAGTACAATTCGCGAATATTGTGTGATGCTAAGCTACTTACAATTGCTAAGGCTCTCTCGATCGATATTAAAACAAAAATCTTTCTCAATATTTGTAAACCTTCCATATTGAATTATATTGTATGAATGTCCTTTTAACTCAATGTTTGTTATTGAAATATCATGTCCTAGTGCAAGTTTAAAGCCATCTCGTATTAAGTAATTAATCAATTAACCTTTATCTCCCGATAGGCTCTTCCTAGTTGGGAGGCTTCTCGAAGTGGCACCATCAGTTTCAAATTTCGCACCAACGAGCCCACGGGACTGCTCATGTACAACAGCGGAGCAGCCGAACAGCGGGATTTTTTCGCTTTCGAACTTCTCGATGGACACGTGTACCTCTTGCTTGATTTGGGATCCGAAGCTGTCAAAGTAAAGGCAACTACACGTCGCGTAGACGATGCCCGCTGGCATTCCGTGTCCTTGAGGAGGACTGGGAAATCGGGCAGGGTCACAGTTGATGAGTATGCTGCTGACTTTACAGCCCCAGGTAAACTCCCTCTCTCTCTCTCTCTCTCTCTCTCTCTCTCTCTCTCTCTCTCTCTCTCTCTCTCTCTCTCTCTCTCTCTCTCTCTCTCTCTCTCTCTCTCCACCTATTCTATTCACTTTATCCGTACGTTTGCCTTTGTTCAGTATAAGCAACGAAGAAAGATAGAATGATATAAGTGGAGTAGGTTGAAAGGAAAGTAATTGCTGTATTAGATACGTGTATAATGACTTTATATACCTTTCACAGGTTTTGTTCTTGACTTAAATGTCTACTTTACTTGCTGCACCATCTAGCATCTCACATATTCTGGGTATATCTGTGACTGGGTTGTTCAGATCTCCACAATGTCTACTTGCCCACCGATGAGGATCTAATCAGGGCAGAAACCTAGATTGCATAAACTTATCAACCTGTAGCGAAATTGAAGTTCGACCATATTGACTTCAACAGAACATAGGTCTTGATAGTGGTATACTCCATTGGCCCTAGTGGGTAGCACATTTGGTAGAATTGCCTTCCCACACCGGGTGGAAAAGACTTGAATTCGAGTCCCATCGATGATGTGAGGAATATTTATCAGTCTTTTTCACAACGGCTCAGTTAGTCGGTTTCAGGCAAGGGGTAGCATGGTTTTTTTCTCCCGAAAACTCTGGTTATTCGTCCAGCAAACAGAAAATCGACCATAAAACAATTTATAGACAGTATACATGGAGAAATATGGCCTTAGTCGCTGATGCTCCTAAAACCCTACTACAACTTCTCCATTGGAGTAGTTCCTTTTATTCAGAGTAGTGCTTATAGCTGTGTACAGAAAGAGACTTTGCCCAACTCGAACAAGGACTTTGTACGAGTCGGATTATTATTTTGGCGATCCTGATGGTACAGTTGAGCAGAATTTTGAAGCAAATTCAATTCAAAGTAAGTGGAATTATTCTGTTTGTGATAAAACAAAGAAAAAAACTTCCCCAATCAATTATGCTTTGCGATCACCAAAACTGCCCATCCAGTTTCTCTTTGAACTTTTTGCCAAGCTCTTGACCATGGCCACCTTTTGAGATAACTGATTCCAGTAGTCTACAAAGCACTGTCGGAGGTAAACTTCATGAGGTCCTCCCTTCTGTTACTCGCTAAGATTTTACATTTGCTTCTTCTCTAACCAACCAGCTACTGTAGAAGATACCTACCTTCAATTCAATTAGATTCCCCTCCTCCCCAAGGTGTCTAGTTCACTATTTTGCAGTTCACAATTTGAACTCTCTCTAAAAGTTCTGTTTTTATTATTTTTTTTCAAGTGTAGCCTCTAGACTATAACATTTCAAGGGCAGACTATAACTTTCCTCTTATCTAGAGGGACAATGACTTCCTTCTTCCTATTTGCAAAGGTGTCACAGATCTTTTATAGGACATGTGCTTTTCTCACCATTTGTTTACACTGCATAAACAACTTCATGTCATATCTTTCTCGTTCTGAACCACCTTTCCCAGTTTTTATATTTATAACGAGCGATTTCAGTTTTCTTAGTCTTAACAAATGTCAGTTTATCTTCGGTCAAAAACAACTGGATATTGAATGTTCTTTCGTTGTAGGGAACTCTAACCAACTGGACCTTGAAGGGCCTTTGTACATTGGAGGCATTGGAAGTAACGAACAGGCTGCCTCCATCCCTAGTGAACTGTGGTCAGCCAAAATGATGTACGGATACGTGGGATGCATAAGAAATCTGATGATGAACGCAAAAGCCATAGATATAGCGACATACGCCAAGGAACAAGATTCGGGAAGCATCCGACCCTCGTGCCATACTTCATCCCCTCAATGCGAAAGTCAGCCCTGTCTCAATGGTGGTCATTGTGTGGAAGGTTGGAATAGATACATTTGCGAGTGCACACATACAAGTTTCACTGGACCTGTTTGTGCTCAAGGTAAGTGTCGGTTAAGTTTTTATATTAATTTATAATAAAATTGCTTTTTTTACTTCGTAGCTGAGTTAGTTGGTCTCAGACAAGGATGGCGAGGTCCTCTCCGGAAACTCTAGTTTTTAAAGAACAAGATAGTCCTTATAAAGAAAAAAATGTTATATATTTTTTAATGATTCTTAAAGATTTCTATTTGTCCGATTTTTAAGAAATTTGAAAATGCTTAAATATAAAATTTCATAAAAATCCTTCAACAGGAGTTTGGTTGTTACATGCGGACGGACATACGGACATCGTGATGATAATACGCGCTTAGCATATATGATATGCGAACCGCGGATAGAAATGAATCCTCGGGTTATTCATATTTAATCCTCGCGAGCAATTTAATATCCATCAAAAGTGAAAATAAGCAACGGCAAAGGAAATAGTTCTACAACAATGGCACACTATTCCTAGGGCGGACACGTGGAGTGTGCCCGCGCCTCATTTAACCAACAATGTAGATGCTCTGAATGAGTAGAGCAGTAATTTTCAGAAGAATCTTCAACACTTTATGGGAGCGATGAAAACGTTAAATAACGGGCGGGAAGGGGTCTCGCAGACAAAGGCTTTGTCAACACCTCCATGATTAAGTGACACTGTTAACATACGATACAGTAAAATGGCCGAGTTAATTAGGCATTTTCCCCCTTCTATACAAAGAGAATGAAAATGATGTAATGTTAGTTGAACCACAAAGGGAATGTCTTGGGGAAGAAAAAAAAAAAGAACAAATCTGTTGAGCGCGTAAGTAAAGTGATGAACGATATGGCTGTAATTATCTAGGGCGATTATGAGAGAACAAAAAGTTAATAGTTTGCTTAATGATCCGTGTTCAGAGGGGAAAAAAAGATACATAAGTTATGCTTAGTGCCGAGAAGATGTTGCACAAAAAATACGTTTTTATAACACCGGCTCCTCTTTTATTCGTGTGTGTGTGTGTGTGTGTGTGGACAGAGAAAATTTACTCTTGTTCGATATTTCATGTGACAGTTCACTAAACCTAAAATAGTCAAACCTACACAAAACAAATGTCTGGTTATTCGGTCAGAACTATTGTTGAAAAAAAAACAGAATTATAATAACTTACTAGGGGGCTTTGTCCCCTGCTCGCTTTGATCGCCAACCCCCACGCACACTTTTCTATAAAATGTAGAGGTATGACGGAGTAAGTCGAATCTTTTCTACGTAAAAGATACACCTGTCGAAACGCACTGATGTCCTTCCTCCCCCTTTTTACTCCCATCCTCTAGCTATCCCCTCACTCAATGGAGAGCAGCTAAAGTACTGTGGACAGCCTGGCTCACCTCCCAGTCGTGGTGATGGCAGTCAACGTGGAGTCTCACTAGGGGCCCTGAGGCCAAGAAGCCAGCACAAACAACAGAACCGAACACTAAAATACACATACAACACTTTTCTGGCTTACAGAGATTCTGTGTTCATCATAGGAGTACTGATGGCGCAGATGTGGGAAATCACAGGTGGCGCCTTACCCAAACACTGTACCACTATGATCGATATCTAATCAGGAAATGAACTATGTAATTATTAACCTGTACATTTGTAGTGACGTAATTGCCCCGCCTACTTGTACTACGTTACCCGCATCCCTCTTCTCCATTGGCTACCTCACCACGCGACATTCTCAAGGTTGAATAAATATCACTATGTAATTGTTTACCTGCTTTTATATAGGTCACGTAGGAAAAGGCTTTTTTGCTTAGGGTTCCATAATGCACGAGGAATATTGCTGCATCCGAAAAAGGACTAAAATATTTACAAAATACTAAAATATTTACAAATATACAAACTATATCGAGTCATTTCATCAGCTGACGTTACAATGGAACATTAAATGATGCATGCGTGGTCGTGTATTACAGAGTGAAGCACGTGCACGAGGTTGGTGAACATTATGGAGGTATATCTTCCATCTTTCAATGGAAGACAACACAATATCACTAGAAGGAAAACTTTTTTAATATATAGAGAGAAAGTCTTCGCGGATGTTGACAGCCTCATCTCATGAAAGATAAATAACAACTTTGTAAAGATATAAAAATTTAGCATGGTTCTAACAAATTATGTTTATTTTACATAAAAAAAAGTTGAAAATATGCACGTAATTTTCTCAACATGGAACTGGGGAAATATGGAACAGCAGATAGAATAAATTCGAGTGAAAGAAAACGAACGAATTACTGATTTTATTATCGATTTATACAAAAGAACGGACATTTTATGCACTGTTAGAGCCATGGGAAATGAATATAACCGGCAAAGCACTTGAATTTCTTGTAAACGCATTGAGCTAACTGGAAGCAGTGGAGCAAGTTGGTTTCAAAGATGCGATGGGCATTAGATTAAACAAAAAAAAAAAAAAAAAAAAAAAAAGAGAGAAGAAGAAATCAGAAAAATCGTAGCCCTAATGATATTCACTCATATGTAGTCTAGTAGGAAATCACTTTGAGAATACTGTACGAGATTTTCTAAACAGTGAAAGGGAAAAATTATTACAGCTGTACTTTTCTAAATAAAAAATGGCGTCGTTTAAAAAAAAAACGCAAAATCGATTGGAGCACGAAACAGTCTAGTTAGAAAATAATGCAAAATATTTCATAAATATGCTTTATGTTTTCGAGGGATGGAAAATAAAAGGCATAAAAAAATGGTCTTGAATAAAATAATGCAAAAACGTGGATCTCCATTGTGATCTACAAAGATGCCACGATGGTTATTGATGGTTATTGAGCAACAGAAAATTAAGCATTTTTCGTAAATGCGCTCATTTTAATCATGAAAATGGCAGTTTGTAATGTATCCATGCGACGAGGTAAGACTCAGAAGTATCACCAATCATTTCCAAAAAACCAACGCAAATTTTCCATTGGGTTGGGTGTACTGCAGAGACGTATCAAGTCCAGCCTAATGAACTCATTCCGAAGATTATAGAACAATAGATCATTCCTTTTTTAGTGTGTACTGACTGGTGTTTCGTTTTTTAAATAAAAGAACTCAGAGCTTTAGCTAAAATGTGATCTCTTTTTCTTTATTCCCAATAGATGCCACCACCCTCAGTTTTGATGGGGACCAGTACATGAAAATCAACTTTCCTGAAGGTTCTCACACTCAGGCAGAAGATATTCATTTCCGCTTTCGCACATCACGACCCAATGGTTTAATCCTGGCCACTACGTCCGACAAATCCGCCACGTTCTTAGTAGCAGGGCTCGAAACGGGAAGGTTTAAAGTGGTGTTGAATCTTGGAAACAAACATAAGGTATTTTTTCAATCTTCGTATGAATTCATATGTATTTAAGTTAGCTTACAATACCCCATATGGGTATAATTGGGACACTCCATTATCCATTTAAGTTCCAAAGTAATGAAATGTCGTATATTTGATGTATTGTTTTCTATCATTTCCGAATGATCAGTGAGGAAATTATTGGTTATTATAGAATCCTGGCATGGAACGTGCTAATAGAAATTCTTTCTAAATGAACCACCCCTAATACAGGTTGTGCTTTCAGAAAATTCCAGTTACAGATTTAGAAAAGTGCACATAAACAGCAGATAGTCGATTGAATATGTTCCGAAGAAATCTGTCCATCTTCTGTTAGGGTAGATCAGAGTAACTTCAACTAGTCCAGTTCATAATCCTTAAAAACTTAAGATTGTTTCTTATAAAATTCATATCAAATCTTTAAGAATTTTTTTAGTTTATTTAAATGATATAGAGTTAAGAATTTCTTTGTAACCTCTTGAAATAACTGTCTCGTGTGTAATTCAAGAATGAAGATGACAGAATCCACCTTGAATCGCAAAACTCTTTGGTTTTGCAATTCGGGAAAGAAACTCTTTATGATTTGAACAAAATGAAATGACCTTTCTTCAAGAAAAACACTCCTGACAAAAACTGAATTTTTCGATTTGATTTAAATTTCAGAGTAACAATTTTCACCGGGAATATGAACATTGAAAAATATTTGTACGTGTGGATCAATTGATAAACAATGGAACTCGAATATTTCAGTGGGCCCACTTCACTTCAGTGAACAATTCATTAATGTTTACATAGTCCCCGTCCTTTACGGGGTTGGAAGCATCCCAGTCTGAAAAAGCCAGTCACTAGAGGGATTCCTTTCTGCTCCAACAAACTCCGTGCTGCGAAGAATTCTTCTTTCTAGTCATCAGCGTCCCCTCGTACGGTCCTAGTTCTACACTGTGCGGAAAACGTTACGGTACGATTCTCTTCTAGACGGAAAGAACCATTAGTAGTATTATTTGTAGTAGTAGTGGCATACGATGCAAGAAAGCAAGCTTAAAAAGCATCAACCAAACAAAAATCAACCTCACACATCACTTGTCCATCCCCTCCTCTGATTCTTCCTTGAATTCATTCAAATTACCCACTTCCATAACAACAGTTGGAGGTTTGTTCCAACAATCAACCACCAGCTGGCTAAAAGCAAACCGCCGAATACCTATCCTGCAATCATCCTTCCTCAATTTGAATTTATGCCCCTCAGGTGTGTAGTTTGATCAAGAGGAAGAATTCCATAAGCATTGAGCTTGCTAATCTATTCAAAGCCTTAAAAATCTCGATCAGATCACCTCGAAGGTCCCTGAACTCTCCACTTCCACGAATTATTTGATCTTAGGAAAGACTGCATGATTTTTCCCAGGAATTCCAGCTTTTTTTATATACCTTCAGAAAAATAAGCAGAAACAAGAATATGAAAATTTTCTCGTGCCAGTGGAAAAAAATAAAAATAAATAAATTACTGAATAGCCTTTATTATTAAAAAATAAATAACAATACCTGAATCAACAAAGTTCTAATCAGAAATTTGTTGATGTATAATTCTGCATACAAATTACACTTGCAAATTTAACTCCAAATATGGAGATGAAGATTGTAAAACTGTAAAATAAATTTGTCTTCAAATATAAACGATTTATATTGGTACGGGGTGGTACCTGTCACTCGTGAAACGCGTACCATTGGCCCACCACCTCTGATACAGAATTGCGAGTGTGTGTATAACCTTCTTTTCGCATAAATTGCATTTATACGATATGAGGACAACTAGAACGCTCTCTATCTATTGTATAGTGAAATCTTAAAACTCTAAAATTTCATTTAAATGCTCTAGTAATCGTATAATCCTACTACTACTCCACCTAGAACATCCAATAGTATTTCCAATTCTCTCTTTTATGCTCCATAAAAAGAGCCATAAATGTTTCCCTCTAGACTGTCCCTCATTCCGCTAGTGAAAAGTTTTCCGAACTGAATGGTCTTGTAAAAGCCTTTGCAATTTTCTTTCAGTAGCAGAAAGGTGCCAGTCAAGTATTGTCTACTAGATGGCGCTTCTTTACTCTGTTTGTGTCAAGTAATGGCCAAGTGACAGATCTAAGAGCGCCCGTACAGTATGTAAATGTAATTAACGGCTACCTCAGCTGTCAAGTATGCCAAGCGACAATGCGGAGACATCCAAATCTACTAGTCACGCATCGGTTCAAGCAACAAAGGCTAGGTGCTTGTAGGAACTAATAGGAGATTAAGTGAACGGGTTTCCACCCACTCACTCCTGTAACTGTCATGGAGCAGTAAGTTCCCAGGAAGCCCGCACTCTGCTGAAAGTGGCAAAGATTAGAAAACAGCTGGGAAGCTGAACATACTTACCCTTGTTTATGACCAAGAGGGGTGGTCGAAATTGACATCGCTATCGTGAGGGCGGCGAATAAAATTTTCAACTCATTTACTGACCTCATCGTTTGCTGACTGGTTAATACGAAAACTTAATCTCCTAATTACTTTTAGAGTATTTTCTTTTGCAGCCATCATTACAGAAGGCCCGAAATGGAAGGGCCTCTTGTATTGAGACTGTAACGATTTGATGCTACTACACGACACTCATACCAAAGAAATTGGTATAAGATGTAACGTATTGAGTTATGCTGATTCTAGAAGGCAAAAGAATTCATCACTGGTTTGTTTCTTAAAGGACACAGAAACTCTCTCTATGTCATTCTCATTAAAATTTGAATATCACTTAACATTTTAATTTTTACTAGGAAATGTTCCCTGGATTAGCTCAATAAAATGGACTTGTATATTTGCAATGTAACTAATGCCAGTTTTGCTAAATGACTTTTCTCTTTTTAAAGTTTACCTTTATTCTTTCAGGTCTATCACATGGGACAAGGGCTTAATGATGACCAGTGGCACACCCTCCACCTCAAGAGAAGAGGGCACAAATTGGACATACAACTAGATTCAGATTCAAGAAGTCATGGTTAGTAATTTGAAATCTAACTAATATCATTATTTTAATTGAAATAAAACTGATCAAGCATTAGTTTTGCTTCTCTATCAAATATTTATTAATTAACGATTAAAAAATGTTTGATAGAGAGCCCAGCGTTAAGATATTCTTACTCTTCCGGTTGCTGATAAATGAAATATCAAGTGATTCAGAATCACGTGGTACGACAGACCTAAAAGAAGGGGTTAAGTTGTTCAGTGGAGTCATTAAAGTGTACCATGGGAAAAGTAGGCGCCATTGGGCAACGAACAATAATAACTAATTTCCACTAATATAAATGAGCAACTCAGGAGAATAAATGCATATTCTAGTTTCGTAGTAGAATACCATCCACGGAACCCATTTGGCGATTAATCTTTATTACACGGTCAAAAGAATCGAGCGAACCATAACGACCTAAAATTCACAATGTAATGAATTTTAGATCATAAGTAATGAAAATCGTTAAGTGATCGATGTGTGGTTTGGAATTGTCAAAATAAAACGTTGAACTTAAGTTCAGGCAATGCCCTTAAATTTTACTTGAATTTAAAGATACCTCACAAAATATGAAAGTCTGCACAAATAAAGTATCGATGATTTGTCAACACTTGATGAAGATCACTGTAGCACATTTTTCACTTTCTCCGGAGGTCATTGATAAATTAATCCACCACGAGGCAGTAATTCTCGAGACGAAAGCTTTCTAATTCATAATCAATATAACTGTTGTTGCAACGTATCACACCGATGGCTCCAAACATCCATTCTCCTTCCTTAATTAATTATTTGACTTACGATCACTCCCGAGTGACGCTTGCAGTTCAAAGAGGGACCATCCACTCCTTTGTCAGCTTGCTGTATATTTCCATCAGAATGTCAATATAGGTATAAATTTTATTTACAGTCTCCTCTATGTTCTAAGCTCTACTTTCGTCCGGGTTCTGTTCACATTAGCAACTTGAATCCCAGCAGCTGAAGTGACGCAAATTACTTCGATTATATGGGAACTGAAGCATTTGGCGTACGGCTGTGGCAATTTATTGACTTGGCTAGGCTAGAAACTTTAGCATCGTGCGCTGCGTTACAAATTGTTTTATATGTTAACCCAATCAATGACACTTTAACAGTGCGTAGTCAGGCAATAATTTACGCATTAAGTTTTCCGATTTATCAGACTCTCTTACGAATTTAACCAATGTTTGCTTTAAAACTATTCATACTGATTGCACGAAGCTATTAGCTTCGAAGATATATCTTGAAATACCTGCTCTTAAGCGTATATAATCCATATTGGTAACTATTTCAATAGTAGTTGGTAATATACTCGCACGGTGTTGATTAAAATTAATTAATTATAATCATTATTTATAAACTGTTTAATATTTGATATGTACGACTGATAAATTAATTTCTTACTGAGTAGAAACTGAATTATATGTTCTACTTTAAAGCTTGCCAACTTTTCAAGTTTTGGTTAAAAATCTCCAAACGTTAAAAAATATATATAAATTATTATTTATTTATTGTAGGAAGTGGATGTATTAGGCAACGTTAGGGGGCGCTGCGAGCAAACTTCCTGTTTCGTTGAAATGTGTCATTTTGACTTCGAAATACTTTTTTTAAGGGAAGGAAGAAGCGCCTCCTATAGTAAAATACTGGAATAATTTCATAATTATTAAAAAATCAAATGACTTGAATCTGTTATTTAATTAAGGATTAAATTATGGTTTTAAAATTGTTTTTATTAGAGCAACCATATCCTAACTCTTTTAGCAGCAGGAAGCTGCTCAGAAAGCTCATGAATTCAAATATTATCGAACGAAAAGCTTGATTATAATACAATATAATATAAACAAATAATTATACATTTGAGAGTTAAGTAATTAAGTAATTACTTTTTAAGTAATTATTTTCCTTCCAATAAATATACAATTTGCAAAAACTTGGGCATATGCAATAGGATCGAGTTTTATAATACTGCATTTTATGATAATTTAACTAATTTTTGGTCTGTTTTGTTGTAGACTTGGGTGAAGAAATGATTACGCTGGATGTTCATACCCTACACGTAGGTGCGGTGACCCCAGAAAGCATCAAGCCATTGAAAGAAACATCAAATTTTGTTGGGCACTTACAACACTTCACTTTTAATAGAAGGCCTTACCTAGAAATGGCTCATAGTGGACAAATGAACAACTTCCTGGTAGGTTTCCTAACCCAAAATTTATTATTCTTATATAATATTATTAATCAACTCCAATAAAGTGTATGTTTACAGTAAATTAGGATCCAACGTTAGGTATGCAGTGTTAGAGATCGTAAGAGGATGAATGCCGACCGGGCTAGCCAGGTGGGTAAAGTGCCTGCCTGGCAACCCAAAGGTCGCGGGTTCGAATCCCGCCTCGGGCTTGGATCAGAGTAAAATGCAAAAACTTTGGGAGGTGCATTATGGCCACAGAAGCCGATGCGCCAACAACAAAAGAAAAAGAGGATGAATAATAAATGAGACATTTGAAATAAAGTGGACACCAAGGTCTTTATGGTAGTAAAAACGAAGAATTATCCGATTTTCTATCTCATTAGCGCGAGCAAAACTTAATCGGAAGATACTATTTCGAAAATAATTTTACGTTACCTGTATATGACAAAAAAATCTAAATAGAAAGTTCTGAAATGTTAAAGTTAATCATTTATATAGAATTTAAAAAGCAAAGGCCAAAAGTTGAGCCTTGTAGGACACTTATATGAAACGAAATCATATATAACACGCAACATTTAAATGAATTTTAGATGCATTTCCAGCAAGGAATTCGCAAACACCTTGAGGATATAGTTTTATAATAAAGTAATCACAGTAAGAGACTTGCTAGTTTCTACCTAGACTCATCGATGCAATGTTTCAGAACCGAAATAAATCAGTTAAACAGATATAGGAAGTTTAAAAAGATGTATAGAGAAGATATAAGATTTTAAAACATTTGGATTAATTATAATGGAATCAAAATTTTTAGCAACAGGGTTTAAAAATGCTATAAGTAAGAAATTAGAAATAATTAATCTTGATTCTGTTTAGCGAAATCGATACAAGGTATGCTGTTGTTGTTGTAGTGGGGGTTTTAGGAGCATCAGCGACTAAGGCCATATTGCCAGTAAATTTCGTGTGTTCTGTGGTCGATTTTCTGTTTTGCAGGACGAAAAATCCTAGTTTTCGGGAGAAAAAACGACTAACTCACCCATATTGTGAAAAAGGCCCATTAAAATTCCTCACTTCATCGACGGGACTCGAACTCAGGTCTTTTCTAACAGGTGTGGAGAGGACAGAGATTCTACCAATTGTGCTACCTACGATGTCACAATGTATGCAAGCTTAAGCTAACAAGAATATACGTACCTTTATATAAAGATCTGTTTAAAGACAGTTGAAGTAGAAATCTAAACTAACAATATGCTTTTTACTGCTTGTTCAATGTCACCTAAAAATTTACCACAGACGCATATGATACTATATTATACTCGTATACCACTATATGCATTATTTATCTATATAACGTAAGGTAAGCAGCAGCCATTATCAATCCACTGCGGGATGGAAGCCTCTTCAACAATTCATGTTGAGGAAAATAGACTGTAATCTGTCACGCTGGTCCAGTGCAGGTTGGCAGATCAACCGTGTTTAGCAGTCAATGGCTTGAAGCACGGTCTACTCAAAATGCGTGTGCTACTGCACTCCTGCTCCTGACCACTCTGCTACTGAGGCCCTCTATATAAGGTATGCATAGTTCATATGCAATATTCGATTAATGCGTGGCAAATGTGTACTGAGTCAGGAAGCAGATACTGTCTTCAATATCTATTGTTATCTGTATAGGCTTATTAGAATAAAGGAGTGGAGTACGTGGAGTTTTCCTGTAGGATTAAAATTGGTGGATGCTTGATCTTAGTGTAGATCGCTTATTTGCATAAAATGGAAATTTTAAAATGTGGTATTGTAACTTTGATTAATGAATTATTGAAAATAATAAAGAAAATTTTGTAAAACAAATCAATCATGTATTGTTTTAAATTTATTTATTCCTTTAAAAATCAAAAATAAATATAATTATTTTAAAACTTATAAAATTTTAAAAGTTAAGACGTTAAATTTATCCTTTAATTTAACCTGTCAGATAAAAACTATATAACTTAAACCTTTAATTAAATTTATATTTTTAGAACATAATAATTTTTTCATACTCAAATGTTGAGGTCAACCAACTTTCTTGTAATGTCGCTTGTCACACTTTGTTACATTCACGACTATTATCAGAGTCTCCGCTTTGCACTTAAATATTTGCATGTAAATCGCATTTAGAGAGTGATTTGCTCAGCAAGACCTCTCTAAAATCAGTGAACCATCTACAAAGCTCTTTAGTAAAACCTTTATCTTAAAGATGACTTTATCTCGTTTCTACTTATGCTTTCGCGATGAATGTTTCTGGTCGTATACTAAAGCTGTTATTAGAATCGATTTTTAAGAACATTTTGCAACAGTCGACTTTTGCGCTGTTTCGGTATTCTCATAATCTAAATGGGGGCTATAAAGAAGACTCCACCAACTTGACATTCAGGTTCATTTTCTTTTCAACCATAGCAAACACTGATAGCGTTGACTTTTATATAAAGCATTTGAATATTTTCTTTTTTTATTACAGGTAACAGCAAAATTTGGTAAGAAGGATCACGTGATCCATCATCCCATCACCTTCAAGTCCAAATATACGTTCATCGGACTTCCACAACTCAAAGCCTATTCCACTATGAATCTCTATTTTCAATTCAAAACCCTCGAACCCAATGGCTTGTTGCTCTACAATGGAGGGAAAGGACAGGACTTTATTGGCATTGAACTAGTTAACGGTCACCTCCATTACGTTTTTAATCTCGGTGATGGTCCCAGAAAGGTGCGTTCGAACAGCCGAAACACTTTAAATGACAACCAGTGGCACGCAGTAACGATTGGCCGACCCTCTCCTCATCAGCATACGTTAATGGTAGATGACATGATCACCAAAGTGACCAGCACGGGACCCAACACTCATCTGGACTTGGATGGACTTCTTTACTTAGGGGGAGTACGTCGTTCGCTATACAGTTCCTTGCCCAGGTTAATCCATTCTCGGCACGGATTCGAAGGATGTTTAGCATCTCTGGATCTCAATGGAGAAACTATGGATCCCACCAGGGATGCGTTAATTCCAAGTACTTTAGTATCGAGGGGATGTGCAGGTAACAATTTTTGTTATTTCAACATTAATATAGTTGAAACTTGTTTCAAGGTGGCTAAATTCAGTCAATGCAGCTGCATCATTAATTACGTGTTTTAAATTCTATCTGAAATTTATTTATTTAGTTTGAAAGTGAAGAGAATATTAACTGCTAGAACATGGATATTTTTCTATCGAGAACGAGAAATAATAATTTAGGTCTTTTGAAATCTGTAATCACAATATGCATAAACAGAATGCATTAAATACTATAGGATTGCAGAGTTATTTCAACGCAATTGATGTACTTTAGCTGTGTTCGATTTCGGCCCTGGAGAGCCTTTTTGTTCTCACTGAAGACTTTGGCTTATTTCAAACTTAGAGACAAATGAAAAAACAAAACAAAACAACTAACTGTTATATTATTACCTTTACCCCTCTAGAATTGGGTCGCAGTACAATATAAAACTGGATTTTCATAAAAGTAGAACTTTTACTTCCATATTCTTCCACTTAATACATAAGTCCCCTGATAGAAGTCGCCTGACAGCTGATGAGAAGCCAGTAAGTTTTGAAACAAATCCTTGGCAGTCGGTCTTTGGTGAGAGCAGAAAATCTCTCCTTGATCGAAATCAACTATCCGAAATACTGTAGTTCCCCAATTTTCTTCGGATAACCGGAATTCTACTGTACATTGAACTACATTAAAATTGAGTGGTTAATAAATTTGTTTGGGTTAGGTTGCTTATAAAATCGGCAAATCAAGCAAAGTGGCCACGAATATACGCAATTCATACAGTGCACCCGTACATATCTATAATCGATCACCTTGCTTATTTTGAGGGATGAAAAATTGGTTTTTCGTAAAGCAAACCACACAGCCCTCGAAACAGATTAAGTTAGTCACAGTGTGATAAACTACTGCTGTGGTGTCCTGAGGACGTGTTTCAAAATATGTAGGGGACACATTGTAACCTGGTGGCATGAAATGTGTGTGTTTTCTCCAGGATAAAGAACGGCTTCTTGTGGCTGCCATAGCATTATAAGAGATTTTCTAGGCGGTACTGCCACATCTCTTTATCCAGGATTTGTCCCCTTATGACTATCGCCATTTTGCATCTGCGAAGAAACACCGCAGAGGGATTTAACGCTCTCTCATTGAAGTGGAAAATATCTTGGTTTCTACAAGTTTGGCTGTATACAATTATAAATAATTGTCCACTGAAAATATGAACTGCACAAATACGTGTTGTAAATAATTGCGTTGGACAATTATTTATAATTGTCCAACGCAATTGCCAATTTCCAGAAAACTAGTTTTAATTGCAAGCGCGTTATAAATTAGTTTTAATTTAGCAGGAACGTTGACAATGCCAATCAGCCTAATTTGACAAAACGTTTAAGTGTAATATATTTTATCGATTTAGTGTGTCAGTAATGAACTAAATCAATTTTGAACACTTCTCTTTAAATTGGATGATGTTTAACACCAATTATTCACCAGTTATGCAGTTAGCGGAATATATCTGGCTGTTTTCTGATTGCAAACTTTTAACGTATTAAATTTATGATATAGCGATAGATAACTCATCTATCACTACATACACTATCTACCATTAATATTTGGACACTTATATCTACAAATAATCCTTATTTATAGGAAAAAACTAATAATGTGTGCTGAGACTTTTAGATTTTATGACAACCTCTAGTCTCCATGGGACACTCTACACCAGTGTTTTTTTGCAATGTTCTTCGACATTTTCCGCCAATCGGGCCTAAAAGTGGTTACTCGTATAGCTCTGTTTCTTGGATAGTCTCTTTCCACCCGCACTCGACAATCCAATTTGATTCCATGGGTTCTCTATTGGATTGAGGTCAGGGTTCTGGGCTGGCCAGTCCAACTTTTCAACGCTCATGTCCTCAGATCAGTCCATCACAACGCGAGCAATATGACATGGAGCATTGTTCTGCTGATGCAGATATGAGTCTTCTCCTACCTGCTGCTACAACGTAGATAAGGCATTAATTTCCAGAGCGGTAGACAGACCTCTGCATCCATAGCTCCCAAGCAGACCATGTACATGGTCTAGTCAAGGTACATGGTAACTAGGCCATGGATCGTGCAGCGTTATATGCACTGGGCTGAAGCTGACATGTGTCACACTTCTCACTGAGAACCTGTGCTGCGACAACGTTGGCCTGTGTTTCGAGCAGATGATTCTTTGCAGGGGATACACTGTTGTGTTTCATCACCTTCGAAGGTTTTCCTAATCATTTTGTGACGGTTTCAGCACCAGTCTGCTTCCATTTGCAGATCTGGTGCTGAAACCGGTCTGTTGATCGCGGTATCTTGTATCACGATCGTGCTACTGTCTCCTATCAGGCCTCCGAGCATATTTATAGTTGTCTGACAAGTGGTGCTTGGGTAGGACTGGACCAACTATCAATGGAGAGGTGTCCGGATATTAATGGTAGGGTAGTGTACTTAGAAAACCTCTTTATTAAAGAGAAAAGTTCTTTAAATTTATGAATAAAATTAATATTTTAATCTACATAATTTTTCAAAGCGACATTATGCGTTATGTTATGATCGTTACAGGATTCGAAATCAAGTTCTTGTTAGGAAGAAGCATTGACAATGATTTTATTATATATTTCTTAATGTTAGTTGTGGTTCTGTTGATTTGGTGGATGTTGTAAACAAAAATGTCTTTTAAAGTGTCTTTTTTATCGCCAAGCTTTGTTATTCCAACCTTTTTTTTTTTCGTTTCCTCTAGGTCCAATTACCAAATGCAGTAATAGCGCGTGTGCTAACCATGGTATTTGTGTGCAGATGTGGAACAGCTACACTTGTGACTGTGATATGACTTCATTCTCTGGACCAATTTGTGCTGACGGTAAGTTAAATAACGAGTGGAATGAGAATCGTTTCGATGTAACCTTGACGATGATGAGATCTGGATGAAAATCCAAATTATAGCTTTTTATTGTTTTCCCAGCTTAGCAGATGTCATTTCGCATGTTATTCGGTAGAAATATTGATATTTGACTGCAAGAAAATCGAAGAAAGTAAGAACTAATCTGTGAACTTCCCGTTCCACTTTATGGGAGTAAGATAGGAATCTTATTTAATGCCAGACTCCTTGCAAGTCAAAATAATTACTCAGCACTAAGAAATGACATGGAACACCGTCCTTTTGTTTCATTTAGTCAAAGTACTAAAAAAAAAGAAGAGGAAAGTAATGACAAAAAAGGGAAGGTATTGATGCATAAAAAGAAAATACAGCACTAAAAACAAATTAACCAGAACAAACAAAAAATGTTAGTTGCATGAAGTGGCTTAGTAGGACTGTTAATATCTGTGCTTCTTGTAAAAAAATAATGTGCAATGTTTGTTCCTTAAAATGAAAGCATTAAATGAAAAGTATAAGAATTATTTGGAGAGAGTTTAGAAAAATATTTCTGCAGTTTTATTCATTGATAACGAATAGAAAGGATAAGTGTTAACTTTAATAACGGAATCCTCTGATGATCAGAGAAATCGGTTTTTAATATATACCATGTGATCAAAAGTATTGGGACACTAAAAGTAAACAAGACGAAACGGAGTGCAAGTCGGATTTTATTAGGGTGGTCTTCTTTGGCTTATAATACAGCAAATAGCCTTCTCAGAACAAACAGCTTTGTGACAGGAGATTCATTATTCTGTTGAAAACTGTAAGGTCCTCCGTCATAACGTACAAGGTGTGACCAAAATGAAACGAGAATCGCTGCTTAGCAATACCTTACTACTGCGCATGGTCTATCGTGCTGTAGTTATTAAATTTTTGGATTCAGTGAAAACAGGAGATGAATCATGGGTCTTTCTGTATGATCCACAAACCAAAGATTAAAGTATTCAGTGACAAACTCCCTCTTCTTCCCGTTTAAAGAAAGCAAGAATGTTTCGATAGAAGGTCAAGTCAATGCTTCTCGTTTTCTTTGATTGTCGTGGTGTTTTTCATAATGAATTTGTCCCGCCAAGTCAGACTGTTAATCAGACATTGAGATTTTAAGAGGTCTTCCTATATTGAGATTTTAGGAAGACCACGAAAAAATTCGAAAGACACGGCGCAATTTATGGCCTGACAAATGGTTTTTGCATCATAACAATGCGCGTGTCGTTCCCCTGTCGCAGTGAGAGAGTTTTTAAAGACAAACAAGATCACAACATTGGAGCATCCACCTTATTCTTTATATCTGGCACTTTGCGACTATTTTCTGTCCCGGAAAATTAAATCCACCTCAAAGGAAAACGATTTGAGGACTTAGCAGACATTCAGAAGAACACAACCCAGAAATTAAATGGGGTGTCTTCCGAAAATTTCAATACGACAGAACTTCTGTTCTGTCATATTGCTCTCTACAAACTTCCATTTCAAAAATTTCTATAAAAATCACTAACCTGCTGTTTGCATTGATGTACTCCAACCATCTCAAGTTCCATTGTTTCAATGTCTTCAGTTAATAACACTGGCCAACATAATATTGAAAATTTCTGCTATTAGTCTTAGTATTAGCCAAATAGTGCAAAGAAGCCAACAGCTTTCGATGCACTGACCAAAAAAAAAAAAAAAAAAGAGGTAAGAAACAAACAAATTATGCACTTCCCAACTCATAAAGGTTATCCAGTTGAACTTTGAATTTCTTCAAACTGTGAGCCTCAACCTTCAGGACAACTTGTTACAGTAATCGATGACTCGCTGGCTAAAAAGAAAACATCCTACAATCTGGTCTAAACCTTTTTCCTTGTTGTTTGAATTTATGGCCTCTACTTCTGGAATTTTTTATAATAATGAAAATTCCGCCTTCATTCATTTATTAAACCCTCTCAGAGCCTTATAAACAACCTTATACATAACTTGGCAACCTTGCCTAGTTATGTATAAGGAGCAATTTCTCGTAAGATGCCCTTTTGCCGATCTCACCATGCTAATTGTCCGCTTTTGGACTCTTTCAAGAACCTTAATGCCTTTTTTCAGATGAGGTTTCCATACTTGGACAAAGTATTCCAATTGCGGCCTTTATGGTGGGATTATGACTTCTCTATCTCTACAGGATAATGTTCTATAAACCATCGATAGGACACCATACTTTCCTCTGGCCGCCTGTTTACACTTTTCAGAAAACTTCTTATATGCTCGTATCGTAACTCCCAGGTTCCCTTTTTCGTCTACTGTTTTTAACTCAACCCCACCAATTGTAATTTATTTTTGGGTTACTGTTCCCCAAGAGTATGACTTTGCATTTTGCTGCGTTAAAACTTAGCTGCCACTATCTGGCCATTCCTGAAGCCTCTTCAAGTCATCCTGAGGAAGCGCTGCTTGGCACTGATAATTAAGAACTCTACCAATGTTTACATCGTCTGCAAATTTTGGCATTACGCCTTGTATCCTTTCGTCAATATCTTTTATGAAAATCAGAAACAACGGTGATCCAAGAAGCGATCATTTCGGGGACCCCACTTCTGACGTTACACCAATCAGAAGAATAACCATTGATCACAACTCTCTGCCTTCTACCCTGCAACCACCCAGTAATCCATCTTAGAATCTTATCAGTAATCCCAACCTGTTCAAGCTTATACAGTAATCTGTCGTCCGGGACTGAGTCAAATGCCTTGCTAAAATCCAAACAAACTATGTCAAAATTGTTCCTTACACCCATTTAACTGCGTCAAAATAGCTAAGTAGGTTGGTTAAAAAACATGATTTTCCCTTAATAAAACCATGTTGTATGTCCTTCAGAATGCCATTTTTATCTAAATGTGTCTGGATTGCCCGCTTAATTATTGCCTCTAAGATTTTCCCTACCATTGAAGTCAGACTAACTGGTCCATAGTTACCGACTTCACTCTTAGAACCGCCTTTATGTATTCGCGACACGTTGGCATTTCTCCAGTCCAAAGGTGTCCCCATTATTCACCTCAATGGTCACATACACCCTCTGGCTATCCCTCTCAAAATTACTGGGTATATGCCATCAACTCTGGGAACTTTACTTGCCTTTAGGCTCAAATGTTTTTCTAATAAACAGTCATCTGTAATTTCATATGGCTCTGCATCACTCGCACACAGCCTCTCCTTGGCATGAAGGGTCTTTCGTCAGTAACCACCGATGCAAAGTCCTGTTCAATTCATCAGCTGAATTATCTAACTTTCCTACACACGGATTCTATATGATTCGCGTTCTTCTTCGTTGTGTTCACATACATGAAAAAATGCCATGTTCCCATACTTACCAGTGCTTTCTCATACGCAGCCTTGTTGCTGTTGCAGTAGGGTTTTAAGAGCATCAGCAACTAAGGCCATATTGCTCAGTGTATACTGTCTGCAAATTGCATGCGTTCTGTGATCGATTTTCTGTTTGCTGGACGAAAAACCCGAGTTTCCGGGAGAAGAAACCATGCTACTCTCGCCTGAGACCAACTAACTCAGCCACGTTGTGAAACAGCCCCATTAAAATTCTTCACCTCATCGACGGGACTTGAACTGGGGTCTTTTCCACTCGATGTCTGGAGGGCAGCGATTCTGCCAACTGATACGCAGCCTTAACCTTATTCGTGGTACTGTTACAGATCAACTTGTAGCTGCTGTAGGCTTCTCAGTATTTTTAATCGCTCTGTAACTTTACTATTCTATATTTTGCTTCTCTTATACTGGCCAGCACCGTATTCATCCTTTGGAATCCTGCAGGATTTATACATATATTTGCGATTCAGAGGAGGACCCTGTGGACATCCTCTGAATCGCAAATGGAGATCAAAGGGTAATATGAGTAATTTCAGACCCGTTATATTAACTTCTGTTCCAGCAAAAATTTGTTCCCCTAATTTGTTCTTGTTAATAATACAAACAAAAATTGTGTTTTTAAGAACGAAAACATTTAATTCATTTCAACACATTTCTTTATCATTTACAGAAAGCATTGCCTATGAGTTTGGACCAGGAACTGGGGTAATCACCTTCGTATATCCTCATGACAAACGACCCGATACTAAGACTGATCTGCTTGCTGTTGGTTTTATTACAATGGCAGATAATGCTGTACTGGTAAGGATAGATAGCAGCACTAGCAATGATTACATGGAGCTAGAAATTGTAAGTATGCATTAATTTAATTCTCTGTCAATTATTCAATACAGTTATTTAATTAGCCAGTAAAAGGTTATTGTGACTGCATGCCATCTGGTTTATGATTTTCAACCCTTCCAGTTTCACCGATAATTTCCTAACTTATTTCGCTCCTCTTCAAAAGGGGAGATTAAGCCTTTCTATTTATCTTCACACACGAGGTGTGATCAAAAACTAGGGGACTGAACTAATACTTAGGAAATGATGAACTTATCAGCTATTTCGCTGAATCTCCATCGAAGTAGTCTCCTTGACACTGTACACGCCGATTCCAACGTTTCTGGAAGCTTTCCTGATAGGCTTCTTTTGGAATCGATAATAATTCCTCTATCGGGTTCCGAATAATTTTCCTTTGCAGTCCCTTTGAAAGGTCACAGATTTTCATCGACTAACGTTGCAAATCTGTGTCCTTTCAACAGGACTGGAAGCTTGGGACATCAAAATAAAACCACAGAGAGAACCAAATCCGGTAAGCATAGTGGATGGGAGATCACAATGATAGAGCATTTCACAAGAAATCCCTGAATGGAAACACCGAATGTGCAGGGATGTTGTCAGGATGTATGCACCAATTCTAGGAAACCCATTTTTCTGGCCATTTTCTCTGAACAGCATTCCGTAATTGCCCTATAACTGTTTTTTAGTATTCCTAGTTCGGTGTTTCACCATGAGAGACAAATTCCCTGTGAGTCAAAAAATACCATAAGCATGACCTTCACATTGTCTTGATTTTTTGAGCCTTGGAAAAGATGGGGTCTTCCATTGAGAGCACTGGACCTTCGTTTCTAAGTCATAGCATTAAACCCACGATTCGCTACCAATAATAGTGGAAAAACAAAATGTAGTTCAAAAGCATGTTGAAGAAGATCCTGACATGAGAAAACTCACCGCTCTTTGTGGTCAATAGTCCTGATCAATCATTGGTTTTTGAAGTTGAAGGACAGCCAAGCGAGTCACTGAAAATCTTCTAATGACACATTGCATCTTTCCAAAAGCTGTTTTTTTTTAGCATTTCGTGGTTTCTGTTGCCCTTTCTCCTAATTTTAACCAAAATTTAGTGCAAATTTGCTGCTCAGTAAAATTATTCACTTTAAAATGTGACAAAACACATAAAATACCTTCTGTTCAACGTGCGCTAATTCAGTAATTACATCTGAATCACAGTCACTGAATTAGCAGTGAGACGCAGCTGCAGTTAGAGTCTAGAAAGTCACCGAACATGTTGCGACAAGTCTCATCTCGATATGATCCCGCAATTTTCAAGACACAAAGCCAGTCCCCTAACCTTTGGATCATACTTCATATACGAGTACATTTTATTACCATAAAGTGAGGATGGTACACAAAAGTAAGTAGTTAACATTAACTAACCCACCAATCCCATTTCTATTAGGCACCTGACTGTACTGATTTGCGCTTCCATAGCGCTTAAAGATTAGGGTTAAGCATGGATCATGGTATTGCCATGACACATCTGCCATGTTTTCCTCTTTTCGAAATAAATGACAATAACAGCATGGCAATATGTATTGTCATAATAGTGGATGGAAAAATCCATAAAGTTCAAAAGCATGTTGAAGAAGATCCTGACATGAGAAAACTCGCCGCTCTTTGTGGTCAACGTTCCTGATCAATCATTGGTTTTTGAAGTTGAAGGACAGCCAAGCGAGTCACTGAAAATCTTCTAATGACACAATCCATCTTTTCAAAAGCTGTTTTTTAGCATTTCGTGGGTTCTGTTGCATGGTACTGTGTCATGTAATGTAAATTTTCTAAAATTAATGAATCAACTGGTGTATTAAATACGATCCCAGATGGAAAAAGCCAGAAACTAACATTATCCCATCAGATTCCTTCAGCGGGTCACCGTGGTTATATTCGTAGCATTTATCCTTTTAATGTCAAACACACCATGCTTTTCTGGTGTCCAAAACACCAATCTCTAATATAGGTAACGTTTTGCTTATGATCAATGACTTGTGAAGAGCTCCTACCAAGATTTTTACCAAAATACCATCTAAAAAGAGCTGTAGGCTTTTTTTTAAAGAAAATTATTCCTTTACACGTTTTTTCCCCACTGAGATTATATATGACTTTGTAAAATAACCCAAAATTTTATTATTTATTTTATTTTTATTTATTTATTTTTGCGTAGGTCGATGGCAACGTTTTTATGGTTTATAACATGGGAACAGAAGATCATCCTATAGGAGAACACAGTGTTCACGTAAATGATGGACAGTACCATGTTGTTCGATTCACTCGCTCAGGTCCTAACTCAACCATCCAAGTGGACGACCATAATGTCCGCACAAAACATCCAAAAGGTGAGATCATTCCTAACTTTATTATTATTTGTAAGAAAAATAAATATTGTATGGTACAGAAATGTTAATAGTGTTGAACACAGGGACTATCATATTATGCAGATGACATAATTTAAGTTCAGCGAATTTAGGGCAAAAAGTCCTTATGCTCCGAGAGAGTTATAAAACTATGGTTATTAAACGTCCCCGGAATGTTCTGGATTTTTCAAATGTCCCCAGAAAGGTAAAGAACAAGAACATCAAATCATAACATACTTAAGACTACTATTTCCAAATCACATAACGAATTCTCTCCAAATGGTCAACGGTGACATAATAATTTACCACTATGGTTGCATCAATGTGAATTTAAGTGGCCTAAGTAGGGTTTGATAACTATGTCCTCGAACCATCGAACAAAGTTTGCCTTCACGAGTTGTCCAGGTATTGCACTGGTTTTATAAACTAAACACATTTGTTTGAAAGTAGAGGTGAAGTGCAATTGGCAGATTAGCTTTTCATAGATGACATTACATCGCCAGAAGAATAATCTGCTTTTTTTACCATTGTCTGGCCTTTTAAATAAATGATTATTAATCATCCAAACTCAAACAGATTATCATATAAAGGATGCTATTTGTTGGAGAGTAATGCAATACCAATGCAATTCGTTGTGAAGACATTATACTAACTTCGTTATAATGAAGTTTGTTAGAAGCTAATAATTATTTTATTTCTAGTCACACTACATTATTATTTTTATACTCTACTTAATATTAAATGAATTAATTGAAATTACTCCTAAAAAGTATTGGATAAAAATATTAATTGAAATTATTAAATGTAAGTGTAATTCATTTATCTAATTATTAATTAAAATATATTCTTAATTTTATTTATTTTTTTAATACTGATTATAATTATTTAATTTTGTCCTGAGAAATACAGAATGGTATATGTTCATTTTCCATATTCTTCATTTTAAAGCCATTTTGTTTCCGGATTTGGAAGGAAAAATATGGTAACCCTAATAAAACAATTTATATAGCCATTTATTTAAAATATATGTCATTCCTTTTATATTACTGTCCAGAGCACTGCTTTTTACTTAGGGTGCATAGTGCGATACCAAGGTAACTCGCGATGAACACGAGTTGCTTCCACAAGATGAGATTGATACTACGCACAGATTTGGATTTTAGATGTATATATATGAAGTTCGACTGTATGATGAAGTTGTATTTATATATGCATGGTTATAAACATGGTAACAAGAATTTCATTTAACACTATAACGTTTTTAGAGTACTTTTAATTATTGGAGTATTTTTTTTTCTATCCAGGAAGACAATTGACGGTTTTCAACAGCCACTCGAAAATCCAGGTAGGAGGAAAGAAAAATCCTATTAGAGGCGCTATCGAAAGACCTTTCCAAGGGATTATTTCTGGATTTGTGTTCAACGGTCATCGTATTTTGGATATGGCAGCTGAGGACGATCCCCGAGTGACAGTAGAAGGAGATGTGGAACTTCTGATGTCTTTGCCATACAGCCTTCAACAGCGAAGTGTTCCACCCCATAATGAAATGCAACAGGTAATACTAGGATTAAGAAAAAAACAAATTTATTAAATCGCTGAATATTGAATAATGCTTTCTGATATAGTAAATGGTTTTTTGGAATCACGTAAGAGAATACTAAACTTTCCAAAAGATAAGAAAAGTCCATTAGGAGAATAGAGAAAACGCATTAGGAATTCTTAACTGGTTTTTAGAGCCGAGGAAGTAATTTGAGATGTGACCTGCTCATTAATATTTAAGCTTAACTTAAAATGCCAGTCTGTTTTGTGATATAATGATTTAATATATGGTGACTTGCTATTCGGGACACGTACCTTTTTTACAAATGCTTCCAGGGACGGAAAGAACGAGCGAGATAATTTATTACAGAATTATGCTTCCATCACCAGAACTATTCGCAAAGAATCCCACAGCTGTGCACGCAAATACCTCAACACATGAAAATTAGGTTCAAAATGACGTTTAGACAAACGTTTCCAATTTGTTGCGGTTTCTACAATTCTAGTCAAGAAAAAATAAAAAGAAAAAACGAGAGAATTATGTGGAACATTCTTATTAACATTCTTTCATGTATGCCCGACAAAAGCGTAGCGATTCATTTTAGCGCAACTGCAAGGGCCAGTGGAATAGATGGCCCTTTCGCGTGACACTAATGTGATCTGATGACCAAAGTTTTTCCCCACTGTGAGTAAAATAAGACATTTGGGTTATTTTTTTCCCTATATGTATCTAACTGTGATCGATAGGAGTTTAACCAAAAGCATACTTTTCTTTCGCTTTTGGTTAAAATATAAGATGAATAATCTTTAAGTAGTCAGAAGATATTCTATTTTATTTATTTATTAATTAACATCATACATAACACTTAACGATTTACTCCTCTCCCAAAGTAGTTGTGATCACTGGTTGGCAAACTTTTTTTTGGTCCCGGTTAAAAAGAAATATGGTTTCTGTAAAATATGATAGGTAAGCCAATTTGAATGAAAATCAAAATTTAAATAAATCTTTATAGAAACTTCAGGGCAGGAAAGAGGAAGAAGTCGAAGGGTCAGGGGAATAATCTGGATGTGGCAATATTTCAATCTTTTTCTGGCACATCGACATTTCATGTGCACGGAAAGGGATCAGAATTCATTCTGGGAACCCATCTAGCAGATACTTTATTCATATGCAACTGCACATGTTCTCCACAGATCCTACACTAATTTGGGGCTCTGCAATTAGTTCTTTGACGCTAATACAGCGATCTTTCAGCATTAATTGCCTTAATCTTTGCAACACACTCTTCTGTTATTGAAGTTACAGAGTGTCCTGGGATTTCTTCATCAACTGAGGTTCTGCAACATTTGAATTGTTTATACCAATGCGCAATAACATTGTTACCTGGGCAGTCTTCTCCATAAAAAGCGGCCATTTCTTAGTGGATTGTTTTGGGTGTTTTCCCTTGCAGAAAGAGGAACTGAATCACTAAACCGATTCCACTTTATCTATTGTGACACTTCACTTCATTCAGGGCTGCAAATCAAAAAAAAAAAAAACATGAACTGTTAGATCGAAATCAAAATGTATGTGTGGTTGTTATAGTAATTTCAAAACATCAAGCGAAATCTTTTTGTCGCAACTATTTCTGGTTGAGTACTAATTTTTTTTTGAACAACTTCCCACCCTCCCTCATATATTTTGTCGATATTCTGTGATTGTCAATCAAACATATGAGTATGAGTTTTCTATAAATGACCTTTATTGGGGTTCCGGAGGGTGATTTTTTATTCATCATATTGTTACTCTTCATTGCATTTTCAAAACTTTGTACCAGCAACATCATTACTCTCTAGAGAAAGGTTTGGAGATTTGATTGGCAACACTGAATTTTCTCTAGCTGGCGAATAAAATGGCGGCATATACAGAACTGATTCAAAAAAAGTGTTTGTTGGACAGGATTACTACTTCAAGAACTGAGAATTCAATTGTTTCTACTCAAAGAAGATACCGTCAACAATTCGGATTGCGTAATGGACCAACAAACCAATCAGTGTTTAAAGTTAGTCGATCAGTTTGAAATAACAGGCAGTGTTTTAATGGATGGCTAGATGAAAGATCATTTAAGAATGCCATAGAGGATTGATCAAACTCTGGAAATCTTGCTACAAAGTCCAAGGAAACTTTCTCAAAAGGTGAGAGTGTCTTACATCAGAGTAAGGAAGATTTATGGAAGTGACTCGTCTGCATAACCTAACCAAATTTAACTCGCCTATTAATAAATGCGAAAGAAAGCGTGTTCGGTCTGCCACGGAATTTAGTGCACTCAGAGGAAAAACCTAATATTATAAACAAAGTTTGGTTTTCTAAAAAGCGGAATTTCATTCAGAATATGTGAATAAGTAAAATGCAAAATTATGGGCTTTGGACAATCCACACGTTACTGTTGATAATCCATTACATGCACAAATGGGATTCACTGTTTGGTGGGCACTCTCTGCATTTGGCATTTTTGGCTACAATTGTCCATGGAACATTACGTAATGTCTACCTCAGTTCATAAAGGATAATTCTGTGCCTTTTTGTATGGCTATGGATTCAACAGGACGTGCTAGACCTCCCCCCCCCCCCCACCATACTTCAGTAATTGCCTGGAGTTTTTGGATGAAATTTACAATACGGTGGTTTTGAACCGCTACCTTCAAAGTGTATGGCAAAGGACTCGCGTGGCCTCCAATGCCATCTGATTTTAACAAATATGTGATTTGGTCTGGGGTTACCTCAAAGACAGAGTGTTTCAGAAGAATCCACGAACCATCCTGCGCTAAAGAAAACGATTGAAGATGAATTTTTTTTTTTTTTTTGAGTCGGAGGAAACGTTGGAGCATGTTCGCAATGCGACTGCGACACATGATTGATAAACGTTGAAGATAAATTGAGCAGGTTGTGGCAAGAATTCCTCAACACTACTAAATACAGGATGTCTCAAAAATATCGGTACAAACGTTTAGGGAAGGTAGGTAACATCTAAAGGAATGTGAATCGCATAGGAACCCATAACCGGAGACGTCACGGGAAAGTAGTAGCAGAAATGACACAAGACAGTGGCAAAAATTTATGTGAAATAATATTAACAATGGAGTACGAGATGGGTGCATTTCATGATGTTACAACAGATGCTCGAAGGTTCCACCATGAGACGCCATGCATGCGTGACACCGATGATGTTACAACATTCATGATGTTACAACAGATGCTCGAAGGTTCCACCATGAGACGCGATGCATGCGTGACACCGACGCAGCATGGATTGGCGGACACGGTCGAACACACCTGGAGTTTCTTTGACAGTAGCAGCAGCGCAGACGAGTCTCGCCACGAGATACATTTCCGTCTCCACAGACGATTCATACACGATAGATTTGAGGGCCCCCACAGAAACAAATCAAGGCTCGATAAATCAGGTGAGCGTGGGGACCAGGCAACGGGCCCACCACGGCTAATCCATCGACGCCCAAAACGCCTGGTCAAATGGTCACGAACACACCTTCCATAATGGACAGGCGCCCCGTCATGTTGAAACTAAATATTGCGTCTCACATTTACTGGAACATCGTCAAGTAATCCTGGTAGAACTTGTTCAAGAAAGATCGGATATTTAGCGGAGTTCATGCGGGATGGTAACAGGTATGGGCCGATTAAGCAGTCACCGACCATACCTGCCCACACATTTATTGCGAAGCGATGTTGTGCCGCATGGGTGCGCACACCGTGTGGGTTGTCGTGAGCCAACCCATCAGCATTGTGCTGATTGAATAAGCCTTCCCGAGTGAAATAAGCCTCATCCGTGAACAAAACATAGGCTGGAAAATTCAAGTCTTGAACACTTTCTTGTAGAAACCACTGCGCAAAAGTCACACGTGTAGGATGATCTTGGGGGAGCGGTAACTGAACCCTTTGGAGATGAAAGGGGTGTAAGGAATCGTCGTGCCAGACACGCTGTACACTGCAACGAGACACTCCTAAGGCAGAGGCAACGGCACGTGTGCTGGTAATAGGATTATTCTGGACGGCATTGAACACACTTTCTTCCATGGCGGGAGTTCGCGTCGAACGTGGTCTGCTCGCACTACTCCTGTTACCTCTAAATGACCCATAATCGCACAAATTTTGATGCACACGCGCAAACAAAGGGTGGTCCGGTACATGTCTGTCTGGCAAGCGTTCTCCATAAATTCGTTGAGCGGATCGTCCATTGCCCTCTGCTAATCCATACACTAGGTGCATGTCTGCCAGCTCACAGTTCGTATATCGATGCATGCTCTTCGTGCGGCGACTACTGCTTGAATGAGTAAACCAGAAATTTTCCCTCTCCTCTCGCGAACTGATGAACAGTGCCGTCTACCGACTTACGGTGACGTTTCCGGTTATGGGTTCCTATGCGATTCACATTCCTTTAGATGTTACCTACCTCCCCTAAACGTTTGTACCAATATTTTTGAGACACCCTGTATAGTTCAAGTGATAATTTCTGTTTCTAAACAATATTTTTCATATGAATAAAATGGTATGATTGATTAAAAAATCACATCACCCTATACGAGTTATCTATTCTTAACTTATTTCGTAATCGAATTGAATATGAATATATCGTCCTCGTGAATAGCACTGTTGGGAAATTCGCCCTCGTGAATAGCACTGTTGGTAATATCGCCTCCTCCCCCACACCAGGTGAAAAAAACCTGAGTTCAAATCCCGTCAATGAAGCAAGGAATATTTAAGAGCGTTTTCACAATGTGGCTGAGTTAGGCGATGGCAGCATTTTTTTTTCTCCCGGATTACTCGGGTTTTTCGCCCAGAAAAAAGCAAATCGACCACAGAACACAAGAAATTTACAAACATAATATATTATATATGGCACAATATATTTGATGAGAATCAAATATCTCATTAAAAACCAATGGAAGAATAACATTACTAATTAAATTAATTTTTTTTTGAGACAGATTAATTTTATTTCAGATTTCGAGAAATTCAAAATAGTGAAATTGAATAAATATACAGTATATACAGGCGGGGAACAAAATCAAGAAACATCTGTGATGAGTTACGGTATGCATTAATATGGTTTTGAGCTACTCTTTTCTTTTAAAACAGCTTGCATTCTACGTGCAATAGATTCAAACAAATCTTTGACTGTCTTAAGAGGAATATTGGGCCATTTTTATGGAGGAGCATTTCAAGCTCCTTAAGTGATGAAGGTGGAGGAAACCTACTTCTTCCTCTCTTCTCCAAATATGTCCACAGTAGCTCAATAGCATTTAAGTCTGGTGATTGTGATCATGGGAGATGTTTAGCCTTAGTTTTATGTTCTTCAAACCAAGATTAGACACCTATTTCTGTGTGAATTGAAGTTTATCACCTTGAAAAGATGATAATACTCCAAACATTTTTTTCCCATTTTGTGGGAAACAACGTTTGCACCATGGGATGAATCTGCTCACTCAGAATTCATAAATCTCAAGGCAATCAGTAGCAGTAAATTGGCCCGTTCAGGGTGAAGGTAAGACCTAAATTATACCAAGATACTGATGCCCAAATCATTGTTGATCCTACTCCATGCCTGACGATTGGCACGACACAATCAGGATGATGAGCTTCCTGAGATATTCACCAAATAAACTCTTCCTGATGCTGGAAAAGTGTGAATGGTGATTCGTCTTAAAATATGACACGTTTCCAAATACTGTATATCCATAACAGATACATGTTACCAATATATCTGATATTTCCATGCTCTGACAACGATTCGTTGTTCTCAATTATAGGATTTTTTGAGACTTTTCGAAGGAAGATGTTTTAGTTAGATATTAAGATCTTTCTTTTTTGCATGATTACAAAATAGTCATTTTCTCTCTATAATTCTGAAAGTGAAAAGTTTCAAAAGAACAAGAGCGCCATCACAAAAATACAGCAGTTTTGAAAATGAAAAATTAAATATTAATCTGCTACGGACATGAAAAATATCATTTTCAACCATTATTAATATTCTGTGGGAAATCTTAATAAACTTCAACACAAACAAAGCGTTACTTCATTATGGTGAGATGCGGCTGTACTTAACTTCAACTCTTAATTTAACTGAAAAAAAAAAAGTTCATTTGGAACATTTGAAATTTAGCCTCATTTGAAACCGTGTCTTCTCTGCTGTCAGGCAATTGTCGACGTTTCTCGCATCCTAATCTCTTGCGCCTCCTCAAGCTGAGCAATTAGCTGGAAGTAGAGAAAGAATATCGGGACAGCTTTATTTGCAGTGGTACGCGCCACAGAAATGACAAGATATTTGATAAATGCCTGCTACGAAACGAAGTGCAGATGCGCCATTAATTTTCAGCCTGAGAAGCGGTTTTTTATTCACAACAGGTGGGCCCAATAATAACGTGTACTATCAAGTATAATGCATTATAGTTTCCACAGATATACTGCGCCATGATAAAAGAATAAAATAATATACCTTTCCAGCGCTCCCGTGGCTAATCTATTCAGACTGTCACCATTGGAGACCATTCATCATCACAAAGGCACACAATACGCAATATCAAGGAGCAGTGCGTGGCAATATATTACCACCGTTGAGGCTATAAATCTTTTTTTGAATAACACCCACACTGGTATCTCTGTACTAATCATTACCTATGTTCCCATGTTTTGCTTTAAATTAATACTAGAAAACTTTTCGCATTTTTCCAGCAACCTGGCGCTTCACCTATGTATGAAGGAGATGATTTGGTATTTTCTGGAGGAGGTTCCGGATGCTGGGATGACGAAGATGACTGTGGAGTAATGGAATTTGGATCAGGTGAAACGTTCAAATGATTTCTCTTATATTAAACATTAATTTTGATTTTAAAATGCTTTTTCAGCCTTACTGTTATTAATTATAAAACCATATTTAGAAAAAAACATAAGTTGTAATGATGATTTTATTCATTTAACAAAATCATACCTCATAGGAATAAGCTGGGCCCATCCATACATTAAGTTGCATTTATAGAGACGGGGAACCTAACAATTTTTGAAGATGTAAGCTTAAGTTGGATTATAGTGAGTCCAATGTAATTATTGATTTGAACTGGGAGGGTTTATATCCGATCTCTAGAAATTCAATAAACTAAATTTCAGAATAACATGGAAAATCGTCACAGGCTAAAATATTTTAAGTTACAAGATGTTTCATGGTAGAAATAATATTCGAATTTAGAGTGAAGCAAAACTGTTACATAATCAGGATGATTTACGAATGAATAGAGCGTCCATGGCAAGGAAAATAGTTAAAAAATTGTCATCAGCTGATATTTCTACTAAGATATTTTTATTATTTATGATGTTATATATTTAATAAAGCAAATAGTAAATTCTAAAATTTTGAGAATTAGTTACTGGAGATATCATTTCGGATTTTTAGAGAAAACTTGGGTATGTAGGAAAAACTTGTTTCGTATGTAGGAATGCCCAAGGGATATCGGATCGATAGCTTTAAAACTACTGAACTTAAGAAATGATATATTTTTTGTCGTCAAGAATAATTTTTTTTCAATCACAGTTCGCTCTGTAAATACATCATGCAACCCGTAATAGAAGGATCGAAAACCTATGGCCCACTGTGGTTGAAAATCCGTTCCACTGGGGCAATTTTACAAGTCTTTTAAGACTCAAATTTTCTTAATATTAAGGGCTAGAAGCAAAAAAAAAAAAAAAAAAAAAAGGGTTGGCTGTTTTAGCAAGCATTTAACACTTATGTTAGCGAATATTTTCAAGAATGAAATTTTTTTAAAATCATACTTTCCCCTCAAGAATTTCCTTGACTGATAACTATTTGCATTACTGTTTATGCATATGTGCCACTAACTTTCCAACAGATATCTATTTTCTTGTTAAAATTCAGCAGCCAATCCTCTGATTAAAGTGGAACATAAAAATTTTTAATTTGCTGAAGTGCAGGTATTTTTTTAAATTTATAAGCTGTATGCAGTACATTTTACCGCTGTTAAATGGTAACACTAAAAAAAAATCCAAGCTATATGTACTCGAGTATGAGCTATTTTTGTTGTTACTATGCAGTTGGAGACGAAAATCCTTTATCTAAAACGACTTCACGTGACCTAAGGTTTTAGAACACTCAGTTACAAAATGGAAAAATACCTTGCAATTATAAATGCCTCAGCAATCTAACTGATCTAATTCAATTTGACTCCGACCAACGGATGAACCACATCACAAAATTCAATCATCAAGCGTACTACCTCCGAACCTAGATCTCTCTCTCTCTCTCTCTCTCTCTCTCTCTCACTCACTCACTCACTCGTGTTTCTTGGGCCTCCTGATGGTGGCGTCCTTGCTGGATGCCAGCCATGAAAGTCCGATGGTGCTAGACCCGATGAATAAGGGGGATGGTCCACGTTTTCAAAGCCGCACTCATGAGTGCAGCCATGTCACTGACAGACTTATGAGCCGTCGCGTTGTCTCGGTGGAACAAGACTCCCTTGCTGAGTATTTCTCGCATTTATCTTTAATGTTTTCATGCAAACTCCTCAGAAAGTCTGCCTAATATGCCCTGTGAGTGTCTGGCCTTTCTGAAAGTCCATTAGCAGCACTCCACAAGTTCAAAATTTATTCACGCTTAAATTAAATCACAAACTTTTGACCTTTTTAATTCTAGCGTTCACCCCACGATAGTTTATATATATAAACTTATATATATATATATATTTATAAAATATGTTGTATAATATTGAAGATAATTCAAGCAGACAATACCAACATGGATTTAAAGAAACGCAAGGGATATAAATATATTAAAAAAAAATAAAAAAATAAATAAATATATATATATATATATATATATACACACATAAAACTTATCGTTGTCTGCCCACAATCTAGGTGACTTCAACTGGGACCAACCACCCAGATTGAAGACAAAAAACGACAAGGAGTTCTCTGTTTCTGTAATTATCAATATCCGCTAAGATATATAAATTCAGAGATTAAGTAATTTGAATCTAAACCAATTAAAGATAGTTACATTTTTTTGAATCAAAAGGAAAATAGTATAAATGTAAGCATATATTGAACATCGTTGACCCGATAGAGAACGTAATTTAATAATTAAAATAAGAGAACTTCTTGTCGTTTTTTGCCTTCGGTCTGGGTGGTTGGCCCCAGTTGAAGTCACCTAGATTGTGGATAGACAACGATAAGTTTTATGTATATATATATTTTTTAATATATTTATGTCCTTTGGGTTTCTTTAAATCCATCTTGCTATTGTCTGCTTGAATTATCTTCAATATTATATAACATATTTTATACACATTATGGTCGTAATGCATAATATATATATATGGGTCTGCCAGAGTAAAATATAGAGCTACTGGGTACCTGGTGTGCCTCCTCTTGGCTTAGTGTGGGCAACGGTGAGTCCCTTCAGAAGCCCAACGGCTAAATGGCCAGATGAAAAACAGACATAACACTACACATATCCAATACCCATACACTTTTAAATCTCTGGCCTCGACAGGGTACTGTCTTACACCTACAATGAAAGCAACGCAGAGATGGGGGGAACCCCTGATGCCGTTAGACATTTAAATATACCTTACACTTTATCAACACTCCGCTAACACCCCTAAAAACCGATGCCATCACCTTGCCAGTAGAAGTAATTGACTTGGATTTCTTTGTCGAGAGAGAAAACCTGAGTTTCCACTGTTTGATTGCTCCTTTGTCTCTGTCTAAAAATGATGGATCTACGTCTCATTCATGGTCACAAAGCTTGCAATGAAATTTGCTGCATCTGCTTGAAAATGATGCAAATTGTCACGACTTCACAACGCTTGTGCGTTTTTGATGTGCTCTCAACACCTTTGGTACCCATCGTGCTGATATCGTTTTCGTAGAGAGAACCTCTGTTTATGCGGTACCCACTTTCAGATGACATTCTCAAGATTCTGGTAATGTACAGACCTGTCACTCGTCGATCATTCATCATCAGACCATGCACACTGTCAATAATTTCTGGAGTGATGGATGTTACAGGTCTTCTTCCAGGGTCTCACTCCGTTTAAATTCTGCTGCCCATTTCTTAACCACGGAAGAGAAAGGGACACTCTACCCCAATATTATAACCATATTCTCATGAATTGCTTTTGGCGTTAGTCCCTTTTTTCCCAAATATTGGACGACTGCACAGTGACTGATTTTGTTGATTTTATCCATCTTTCCTCGTTCACACAACTTTGTTGACTTTAGGACCTGTAATTAAAATAAAAATTCAGAAATTTTTAACACTGTACAGCTACTCCTTCATACTCAGGCCACGAACATTTCAAACGCCCCTCGTACTTTCATTTATGTCAATAGATTTCTGTAGTTTGGGTGGAGGGGGACAGCGAAGACTATGATTGATCCTAAAAGCTTTCCAGGGACCAAGGAAACGTGCGTCGAAGATCTCATATCCATTGAACTTCTTATCATTAAGTAATGTTTAAACATCCGATAATATACTTCGATTACAAGTTGAGTAATCTACGCAGTCCGTTATATTTCAGGTGCATTTTACTTTTTTTCTAAAATTTAATTGAATTTTTTTTATTTTTTATTTATTTTTTCTGATTTACTGAATTGAACAGTATAGTTATTATCTTATAATTTAATTACTAAGATTATAACTTTATAGAACCCTTAATAAAACTATATAGTCTTACGTTCTCGTAACTTAGCTGTTCAGTTTAATTACAATATAATATTTATTACTCTTTCCCAAATATATTTTTAAGTCTGTTTTCTCTGTATATATATATCTGTTCACAAATTCAAGGTAACACCACATTCAAGTCTTATATGACATATGAAGCGTGCATGGACTGACTAAAGATAAGAATACTGTTTTAAAACTATAATCTATGATTTTTTTTTTTTATATCCGGCAATTATTTTTTTTTCATACAAATTGTATGGAAAAAAACAAATAATTGTCAGATTCCTATTTACTGATTCTGATGAAATTTGGGATGGCTTGACAAATCTTTCTTTCAAGTATAAAATTTCGTAAAAATCCATCCACTGCGAGTTCCTCTATTACATGCGGACGGACATGGTGAAGACAATAGGCGCCTATTCATATGTTAACGCGCCTATGCGTATGTGTGCACATAACAGTAAATAAGCAAGTTTATTTTATTTTTTATGTTTAAAAAGGGGAATCCGCAATGTCGTAAATTTTTCAAAAGCACGTCTTTTTAACTGAAATTTCACCATAAAGAAATTGCTTATATTTCTGAATATAAAAAGTTTAATACTTTTTAAAACTGATTACATCTTTAATTAAAAGAGTTTTAGAGATGCTCATTTAAATTTCCAGCTTATATTCACGACCACAGAGGGTCAGAAGAGAGTTTTATAAGTATCATGAATTTACGGTAATCACAGAAAGTAGTACCTTTAAAAAAGTAAAATTAAAAAGTACTATAAGGTTGCGCCTTTTAAAAATGTTTAATTTTATTATACTATTTAATTATCTTATTTTATTATACGAAATATTTATAAACATTTGGCCATTTTTCGGCTAATTCCTGCCAAATTGGAGCGAGAAGCTGATGAGATGATAGACACAAATTAGACACAAATAACTCGGTTAAATAAAAGAATATTAGATTTGATCACACTGATCAAATATTTAACAAGCACATATGCTTGCGCGACATAAACTCTATCTGATTATTATCTTTATGGTCTTATATTTAATTTTGTCTTTAACAGGAGACGACCTCATAACTCCGGTTTATATTCCACCAACGCCAAAGCCACATCGCACAACTTCTACATCGCCTCGACCAACCTACACTCCGGCTCGATCTCTTCCTGGTGGATTGGAGGATACCACATGTGACGATGAAGAGGACTGTGCTGAAGGTTCCGGTGTTGGGGGAGAAGTGTTCCCCAAACCGACAGAGGGTACAATGTATCACAGAACAGAAGAAGTAGTTACTCCGTCTAGAACAGCCGATACTCGGACATCGTCATCTCAGCCTCCTCTGGCTCCAATACCAACTTCAGGATACGAGAAGCCAGCGGAGAGACCTGGTGTGACACACAGACCGACTCCCATTACCGTGCCACCGCCACCCCGTTCGACCTCAACAACTCGTTCGCCACTGGTAGTATATGGAGTTCCCATTCCCGAAATGCCCGTAACTGGAAGGGAGAGGCAGACACCTCATCCAAAATCGAAGAGTTCGGCAGACAGCACAGCTCTGGTGATCGGCATAATTGCTGGGGTGCTCATTGCGATCGTTCTCATTGCCTTGGTGGTGTATAAGGTACGCAACAGGACAGCCGGTGCCTACAAAGTAGACGAGGGTAAAAACTTCCATTTTCCGCCCCCGTCGGGCAGTCCTGTCCCTTATAGTGCACAACCGCCACACATGAACGGCATCGTCAAAACGACCGAAAAAATACCAAAACCCCCAAAGAAAAAGGATGTTAAGGACCTCAAAGAATGGTACGTGTAAATGAACTGTTCTACCGCTAACCACGGTGGCATTTGTGATCTACAAAAAAAGGACACTCAGACATCACCCCTTTCTGCCAACCCCCATAAAGACAGTACATACCACCAACCGCACTTGATAAACTGGCACCTTTTCTCTTGTGACTCGACGTTCATGTTGTTGATCTTGTAGATAGTCCGTTGTTCTGGTGAGTCAACCTCTGAGGCAGAGAACCTGCACTAATTAGAGTGAGAAATTTAGAACACTAGACAGAACTGGATGGGGGTTGCACTGTTATCCCTGCTTCGCCTCGGTTTATCCATACTAATTCCTCAATATGTATCTTTCAATGATCTCTTTCTCTCTCACTTTCTCTGCTTCCTATAACCTACCTTCATAACTTAGTTAATATTTTGTAAGTGCGCTGTCTTCCTCCATCATGAGAAGTTTAACTAGCAGATTTCAACGTCTTTGCATTGGCTGCTAGCATATGCCGTGCAAAACCACATTTCCCATTAATGATAAAGTAAATGATCAACAAAAGGCTACGTTCTTATGTAGTATTCCACCTATATTTTGCATCAAACCTTCTCTTCATCCTCCACTTTATACTGTTAAAGTTGACTATTTTTAGGTCCTGTAAAATTCATCTCTTTTCAGCCTTACTTTTAAAATAAGAAAATGCTAAACGTAAGTTATCATGATTGTCTTGATTTCCAACAGAAAATTAATTTGATACTCAGGGAAGGAAACTATATTACAACTCACAGAATGATTTAGAATAGTCACAGCTTTGTAAGAAATGCGTCAAAAAAAGGAGAGCTCACCAGAGATTCTCGTAGATCGCTTAAAATACTTTAAAAATACTTTAAAATCACATTATTCCAAACAGGAAAAATGCCTCGAGGGATGGTTCATTTGATACAAATTCGGAATCATTAAAATATCCTTCAGTCTGAGTGACGTAGATAATTCAGATACTTTCCCCCCTCACTTCGCTCAAAAAACCAGTTATCCACTGGGAACAATCTCAGGCCCTAATATATGTGGGCCTTTCATTTTAATTACTGAGTAGCGCACAGATCCAAACGGATATAGCTGGTGCTAATACAATATCGGTTTGTGCACCAAACATGCTTCATCTTCTGTTTTCATATTTTTCGCCAATCCACAATCATTGTGCATCAGGGAAATTATTTTTAAATCAATGAAGCAATCATTTGGTCTGTACTTATTCAGTATCGCTGACACTTGAAAACCGAATGCAGGTTGCATTGTAAAACTTAATCTCATTCACAAATGCTTTTTTTTTTTCTTTTTACGAATTGTAACTTCGACTACAAATATGAAGCAATATCAACCATATGTTGGAATTGCCTTATATGCTAAAAGATGCCGACTTCAAATTGGCAATGTGTAGTAATAAGTTGTACGTCAATGTGTTAGGAAAGGCAAGTTCTCTGTCAAGTGAGAAATGATAGATGACAGATTACGTAATGTCATTAAAGTAGTTTGTTATATTAACAAAATGCTTACCTTTACGCTAAATCAATTTATATAAATCTTTGATAGCATGCTATACATTCTTTAAATCTTTACAGTAGTGGTTATCACGGTTTGTCTTCATTGCTGCATAAAGTTATATGTTGATTGCCTCTGTGATGGTTCACTTGCGCTAACTATAGCATCCTAATAACATCAAAACATATTTTCTGCTTTTTCATTACACTGTTTTTATTCTGTGAATATTAGGATCTAGTCTGCGTGAATCCACCCATAAACTTGGTTATTTATTCATCAATTAGTCTATTATATGGAAAAATAAACAAATTTTGTTTGCTGAAATAATAAGTGGTTCTAGTTACTTTTATTTATCTATTTCTTCATAGATCCGTAATTAATTTAATTTTAACTACTAAAAAAATTAGAAAATTTTTTAAAAGTAGCATGCAACCGAGCAGTAAATTCGATTATATTCTTTCTTTTCTAAAAATATACTCCCAATAAGAGTTTTGGAATGGGAAGTTTTATGGTAACATATGAACGATATAATTCAGCTTATAACTTTTGATCACCTTATAGCAAACTATATAAAAACTTACAAAATCGTCGAGTACTGTTTTAGAAGTATTTTAATGTAGTTATATTACGGTGTGGTTATTCTGCAGTTATATATATAAGGATTTTGAACATGTTGATTGTTTTTCGATTTTTTTTTTAACTCACAAACTCGCATTCATAATTTTAAGAACCAGCAAGGTATGACTATCAATTATACTATTGTTATAAACTTCAAATATGAGATGTGAAAATGGAATTTGTGAACATAAATAAATAACAAGAAAATATATTTCACTCTATAATAACTAGTTAATTTTATGTAAATTATATACGAAATATATATGCACTTGCGTTATACTTCTCCAATGTCTAAAACTATCTTCTACCTTTGGGGCAGAAACAACAGCAGTGTTATCACAAAAATCATAATTGGGTAGTGAAAATACATCTTGCAAAGTTTAATGTTTTGATGATTTAAAATAAATCTGCTGATTTAATTTTTAAAGGAAAGCTTTTACACTTTTTTCTCTAAACTATTTTGAAATATTCTTTTAAATAAATTTATACTCTTTTCTGCACTTTTTTACATATAATTTCAATACAAAATAAAAATGAACACAGTATAAACATTAAGTTAAAAAATAACAGCATTTCTCGGCTAAAATGTGACTCAAGTACCTGAATAATTTAAAAAATTGCTTATTTAAAAAAATGGCTTATTTCTTCTGGAAAGACGTCATTTTTGAAAGTAATATTTACCTAATAAATCTATTTAATGTGCACAGACAACATTACTTTCATTGATAAGATCGTGAAAAGTTAGGCAAATAGTAAAATATGTCTCTGCTATTTAATAATTACTAAGCAATATATTAGAGCAATACAAGATAATAAAAAATCGGTTGAAAATTATAATTTGAATAATGACTAATCAGTCTGTTAAACTAAATGTTAATTTTGACTGATAAATTTAATACTTGGATATATTATCTTAACTGACTGATAGCAGAATGTTTCTAATCGTAAGCAGTAAACAGAATACCATAATAGTACTCAGAAGTATCCTAAATATTCACCACTACAGCATCCATTTCTGATATATCGAAAGTTTCAACATACTACCGAAGGCGCCCTCTCACGGTCATGTCAGTTAAGGCCAACTTTTAATGTATTATTAAATATTTCTCCAATTGTCGCCATTTTTAATATTAAAAGTTCATTTATTTAAGTTGATACTCTGCTTACTTTATAAGCATAGTTTAAATAACTAAACAATAATATATTGTTTATTATATAACATTTATTATATTAGTTACAATTTCTTAATCTGCAATAAATGATATTTAAAAATGATTGCAACGAAATTATAATCGACAGCTGTTTCTCTCCATCTGTTAGTGATTTAGAATATGCAATTAAGGTCACGAGGTGTCAATCTATTGGTATACCATATGTATATTACATACGATAACTGAACACAATAGTTACCTAAACTGCTGTAGTAGTTCATTTGTATTCACTGTTAAGTTCTATTTTATATTTTTTAACTCAAATGCCAGAAACCCATACTATTATCTCAATGAATCCCTTATGTGAAAATTAACAGAATAATGACTATGGTACATGGAATACGATTTAATGCACACTCACCTACTGTTTTTCTACCATGCTTACCTTGCATTTTTAGTCATGTTGTTACAAAATTTAACAGGTACTTAGTATTAGCAACATTAAAATATTTCATTTAATTTTACATTAAACATCATTGATTCAAAGTGAAAACTTTTAAAAAAATAGCTACCAGGTTTCGAAATATTTTTCTGTAAAATAAGCGGGTTTGGATTATTTATTGAATTACAATATCTCTTTAGTTACAATATCTCCTTTAAAGAGGGAAGAGAATCTACACTAATAAATAGAAATAAACGAAAATTTTGCAATTGCTGGTCTCTTGAATTATTTCAATACACTAATTATTTAACTATAATTTTATGTAAATTTAAAGTTTGGTTAACGAATTCCAATAATTTATATAACCTGAGAATTAAAAAAAAACAATTGCTATATGTATAAAGAATATAAACAAGAAAGCACTTGCGAAAATTTGGCTTATTTGAAACTGTAGTATGATTTTTATGAAAAGAATATTATTAAATGTCATCGTCTAGGATGCATATCTGAATGTCATTAGAAGTAAACAGAAGAAAATAAATTTTATTACTAATGATCATGGTATTTTGCTTTTAGATATTTAGAATCATCTTTTCTTTTTCAAGTGTCACTTTTGAATGTCATCTCTGTACAGGGTGTGGAACTTTTTTAGTTGGTAAAAGAAATAATTAGGCCAAAAACAACAACAACAACAAAAAAAACAGGTAAATTTATGTGAAATTATCGGAAAAAGCCTTCCTTCTAGAAAAGGTTTTTCACCCTTTCTTAAATGACATATTTAAATCATGGTCAGCAAGCTGAATTACAGTTAGATTTTATAGTTGTCATTGAATGGCATGCTAGATTTTATAGTCCTTAATGATAAAAACTTTTGAGCAATTTAGAAAATATTAGTTATTTCATAAATCTGTCTTTAATTAACCAACTGTTTTGGCTGACCAAATTTAATAAAATAAAAAAGTGCTGTACAACAGTTCATTAAATTTTTATCAAAAACTGACTGCTTCTCTTTCTACCCTCGTTGTTTCTTCAACGAAGCTTTTATATACGTAAACAGGGTAGATAAACGAAGGTAGAAATATTACATCATCAGATTACTTACAAAGGCAATAAACTTCACTGTTAGATTAGTTCGCTTTTTAACGTCGTAAATAAGACTGATGTTATACTTAATATTAATATTTTTGTTCCCATTCTAGCTTGACTGTTTTGTCAGCGATTTCAATGTAACAAACCCCTTCCTTCCCTCCTTCCTCACTCTAGTAAATGGTGGTGATTGTTGTAAAAATCCTTTGCTAGGATCACTATCGTATGTTGCCTGATTATACTTCCTCACAATCCTACTGTGATGTCTAACGAAATGCCCTCTAGTATATAAATATATACTAAGACAGAGCACAATAGGCTGCCATTTTAGTCTTAGACACTTAGCCACCATAGTATTAGATAGTGTCTCCAAACAGTCACAGTACCAATATATATATTTTCTTTTGTTTTATGTGTTGTGTGCAGTGTATTTTCTGATAATAATAACTGTTAAGTTTTGAAACTTTTCCTGGTAAGCATGTATTTTACGTTTGTTATTCGTGATGACACCTGTCGATTCGTTTGTCTGAAGTAATTTTCTACGACCTTTCTTTTATTCTTTTCTTTTTTATAATTCCAAGCAGTGTATGTTACAAGTGTGAATAAGTTGTAGTCCTGTCATCCAAAATGACGTGCTACAAGCTGCTGTGGTGGGTTTACCTAAACAGGATCTAATAAAGGTTCCTACTGAATCTGTGTTAGACTGAAGTTTTTTTAAACGAATTAATTATTCAAATAAACACGTACACACATAGTCATGAGAATTCCAGTGCTCAATATTATTTGTAGATAGTCTCGAAGAAAATATTTGAAGAAATTAAAATTAGTGCAGTAAACAAACTAATACAGTGATGTTTCAATTTCTTAATGAAACCACTTTAAAAATAGTTAAAGTTTAAAAACTGATTAAAATTAAACACTTTTTTATCCCACTTGATAAATTAATAAAATTCATTGAGAATTGAAGAATACAATGTAGGGGTTCTCCAACGCCCAGTACGATCAATCCACTCAACTGAGCTTTCGACATTGTATTCGATATTTTGTGCTAGAGATATTATGGATAAAAGGAGATACAACATTCGTTTATTCTTTTTATCTTCCACTTCCCCATTATAATCCATAAAGTGGTCCTGAAAACTTCACAGCATCCAAAATCCGTTTAAAAATGTTCTTGTTTATACTCCGGCACGACCACCAGGTCAGTGGAGTTTACAATAAATCAATCAATACAAATGTTAATCTTACTTAGCAGTCACGGGCTTTCTAAAATTCCTGGAAACTTCACAGGAATTTTAGGAAATATTCCAAATAGTATTGGAAATAGTATAATTATTTTTAAAATCTGAAATCAATATTTACCAGACTATTGATTATATTTTATGTGTATTTCACCAAATCAGTTCAGGATCATAGGGTGGGTAATACAATTCAGTGGAGGAACTATAAATTATATATCTCCCCCGCCAGAGTATCCAACGGCCCCTGCCTGATCTTTAACAACTTTAATAAATCAGAGCTGTGATTTGATAAGGTTTACCCCCTGTTGCAGTCCAGACGGTATGGTGGTTTCGCCACTAATACAATTGTTCTTGAATAATAATAATAATAAATTTGAGATTTTTTATCATATGTGCAATTAGAGTAGTATACTGCAATCTAAATCTATAGGGAAAAGAGGGAGGATATACGAGCAAATCAAAATTCAATTTACATGAAACTGATTTGTTAAGAAACGTATTACGCAAATGACACGTTGATTCATGTGTAATTAAATGAAGATGTCAGTTAATTTAAAATTATGCTACTGAATGAAAACAGCGTTATTATAATACCATAGTCAATTAAAATATTATAAAATTACACACTCTGTATACGGAAATTTTGTCGCATTCAAAATAATGAATTTTTAATTACCGCTTAAGTAAATGAACCAGCCTGATAAATATCCTAATTTTAAATGAAGCTTTAATCCCCATCACCCTAAAAATATGCTATGCACTATATTGTGTTTAAAATAGGCTTACAAATGTTGAGTGCAATACACGATGATAGTTCAAGATTGACTGGGACTTGATTTTTCGACAAGAAACACACATAGCACATTGGCCATACTGCCACTCCTTAAAGATTTTCTTCCAATACACTGGCACATTTAGCGTGGATTATAATAAATCTTAATAATGTTAATGCAATCTTCAATACATGAAGTCAAAATCATAAAAAGATCTAAGCTTATCACGTAGCCACTTAAAATCATCGTACTCATTCCATCTGTTTGGAATATCTACCCTTCCAGATGTTCTTCTATTTGGCCTGAACCAGTGAAAATCATTGTGGTTAAGGTTGGAGAATGGATCATGAGTAACAAGCTCACTAGTGTTCTTCTAGGCAAAGTTATGGTGCGTTGTCGTACGCTGTCAATACATATGCAATACGATGACTTCTTTTGGAGTTTTAGTCCTTCCCTTGCTAATTTTCTCGTGCATGTCGAGCCGAAGAAGCATAGAAAGCAGGGGAAAGCAGCAGACAAGTTGAATGGACACTTTGCAATGATATATATACTGAATGATCACTCTAAATTATGATCACCTACCTAATATACCATGTTGGGCTTTCAATTGACTTTGCAGGGCCGTTCGACTCCCTTTGATGGCTAAGCGTCCTCGGCAGACTCCGGGGGGCAGGCCTACCGATGAATCCATACAACACCATAAGATCATATCTACACGACAGAAAAGTGAAAGTTATAACACCGTATCAGAAAATAACTAGACCCATACACCGAGGCTGCCCGCAGGGTTCGGTGCTGGAACCGCTGCTGTGGAATGTAGTTCTAGATAGTTTCCTTTCGATGGACCTGGGAGAGGTAAACAGTCAAGCGTTTGCAGATGACTCGTCCTCACCGTGGAGGCGAAGTAAAAGGGCTGGTTTGGAAATCCAGGCAAACAGGGTGCTGGAAAAGCTACTGGAATGGATGAAGCTGCACTCATTGACAATTTCGCCGACAAAGACTGGCTCAATCCTATTAAAAGGGAGACTAGACACTTGTCGGCCCCACAGATTAAAATTGAGGGTGCAACCATCAAGCTTATCATGCAACTAAAGTATCTTTGAATCATTTTAGACTCAAACTTATCTGTCAAGCAACATCTCCTCTACTGGAAGGAGAAACTCAGAAAATACACGGCCATGATTGCAAGAATCACTAGAAAAGACTGGGGACTAAAACGAACAACTCTGGCACTCTACTACAAAGCGATCTTTATCCTGGCAATAACCTACGGCTCGCCAGTATGGTTTACCACGGCAGTTACAGCCGTTAACAAAAGAATTCTTGACACCATCCACAGAAATATTCTACTAACTATAACTCGTGCCTGCTGTACGGTGCGCACCCAGGCTGTACAGACCCTGGCGGCGTGCTTCCACTTGATCTAGAGGTGGTGCGTTGTGGGCTAATGTACATGCTCTCTAGAGGAATCCAAACGATGTTCATAGGGTATACAACAGATCTGGCGAATAATCGGAAACAGGAAAAAACCGACTGGTGTTGCATCTGCGGCAGGCATGGCATGAGAAATGGTCCAGCTCCTGTAAAGGAGAAATCACAAGAAATTCATACTTCAAGTCAGCAGAGTCAACCCCAGAACCCCCACATTGGTTTTTCCCAAGATTACATACTACATACCTACTGGCGGGTCATGGTGCCATAAATGCCAAGCTAAATAATTTGAGAATTGTAGAGACCCAAATTGTAGATGCTGAGAGTTAGAGACTTGGCAACACATAATGCATGAATGTGAATACTATGAGGATCTCCGAAGCATCCTGATAACGAAGACTACATACCTTCCCCGTAACCGGGAACACTTTTTACTGGACACGGAAGAAGAATACAAGGTGTTCAGTAACTTCGCGCAGGATCTTTTCGTAAGGAGGAGGGCATTGATTGCGCTGCATAACAACGGTCGAGCAAGAAAAGAGCAGGAAGGAACCTAAGTAAGGGCAAGCTGCCCCTATCAACAAATCCTTACTGACTGAACACCCAGAAATGATACCTAAACTTTATGCTACTAAATAGAGAAGGCAATGAACAAAGAGGAGGATGCCTATGGCGACACGACGCTGATGATGAATATGTCCCAAATCAGCCTCATGTCTGATGGACCAGAACTGACTACCCACAATGCGCCAAGTAGTAGTACAAGATTCCCTACCAAATGCGAAACTAGCAAATGGAAGAACTGAAAATACAACTGAAGTATGACAAATACCAACTAACGGAATGACCTTCTAGTCCCCCAGTCGGGGTGTTAGGAACCACATCCTGAATCTGACCTTCTGCCATTTGGCGATCTAAACTGGATGCCCTAACCTGGTTTCTTTAAATCCCCATTCCCTGGCAGGGGGGAAATGGACGGTTCCCGACTCCTCCCGTCTCCTGCCTCCCCCTCTTTTCCTGGTGGGGCCTGTCCCCACTGATCTTCATGGGAACGCCTTCCCTATTGTGCCCTTATCTCTATCTGTTCCCCTCAACCTTGCAATACCAGATGCAAATTTAACTAGCACAAAATTTAACCACTCCCACTTAAACCTATACCCCAATTCGGCTGTAAATTCACCGCAATGCTCTTTTTTTTCTTTTCTGTATAAGTCTTTGCCACTGAAATCTTCAGAAACTAGGTGGCAGGGCCTGACAGAGTACTTAAAAATCTACTGGGTTCCTGACCTGCTTTCTCGTGGCAAAGTGTGGGCAGCGGTGGGTCCCACTAGGGGCCCAACGGCTAAGTGGTCAGAAGAACAACAGAACATAATACTACACGACATTCCACTCCCCACAAACTTTTAAATCTCTGGCCTCCACAGAGTACTGTGATGCACAAACAGAGTATATAACGCGGAGATGAGGGGGAATCCCTGGTGTCGTTAGACAGGTAACACACTTTACTTTAACTTTTCACTTTTACCATGTTGGGCCACCATTCGCACAGATGACAGCTGGTATTCGCCTAGGCATTGACTCACCAAATGTCTGGAGATGTCCGTAGAGGTCTGTAGCCATGCTGCCTGCAAGGCACCGTGTCGGAATAGATGACAGTTGCATGTCCATAGCCTCACTTCCCGTTACAAAACATCACACAGATGTTCAATTGGATTGAGGTTGGGCGAATTTGGAGGCCAATCAAGATGGGTGATATCTTCATCGTGTGCCTCGAACAACTCCTGGACAGTGCAGATCCGATGACAGAAACGGGATCTTGGAAGATACCGTTTCTGCCCGGGAAGAAATGCAACATAGCAAGGTGTACATGGTCTCCTAATGGCTTCTAGTAGACTTCACTAGTGAAACCTTGTTCCATACGCACCAAACATTCCCAGGTCTATGAACTCGTATTGCTTGGGCCACACACGAAGGCGTCCGTTGGCGTGTTACATCGGGTATTTGGACACATCTGACCAGCACACTCGTTTTCAGTCCTCCAGTGCCCAACGAGCGTATTGTTGACGCCACAGCATTCACCGACAACAATGATTAACGGTGATGAAATGGTATCTCTTGGGTCGTCTGCTGTGAAAATCCGATACATACGTCTAGTGTGCGGGGCATCGTTATTACATTTCCCGTATTTAACTAAAAGATTATTGCAACTGCATCATGTTTTTTCGTATAAGTGAATTACCTAATTGGTAAAATGGCATCGTTTTTATCATATCTCATATTGTGAATACCAGTTTGGTAATTCACTTACGAATGTAAGTGAATTAAAAGTTCTTTCGAACCACAAAGGAACAGTGATAAGGGCTCAGATTTTTGTAAAATAATTGATGTCGATCTCGGAGAGATTCTATTACAAAAATTTGGGGCAGGTATACTTCCCGTTACATTTAAAAAAAAAAAGATGCATATGAGTGAATTAGCTGATCTGTAATGTTAAGGCAGTCTTCATTAGATTAAGTAAAAAAAATAAGCTGGATTTGAAATAAAACTTCGACAGTATTTAGCTTAATACTGTCGAAGTTTTTACCTTATTTATAATATTTACCTTAACATTTTCTATGATAGAATCATATGAAGTCAGTGGAAGTGGCAAACGAATTGAATGGGTATTATGCAACGCGATTTAGAGTTACAAGTTCGTTCGAACCACGGAAGAAGTGTGACAAGGAGTTAGATTGCTATAAAATAAGTGATATTTATCGACCTCAGCGTTGTTGTTGTACAGTAGGGTTTTAGAAGTATCAGCGACTAAGGCCATATTGCTCCGTGTATACTGTCTGTAAATTGCTGTGTTCTGAGGTCGATTTTCTGTTCGAAAAAACCTGTATTTCCGGGAGAAAAAACCATGACACACTCGCCTGAGACCGACTAACTCAGCCACGTTGTGAAAAAGGCCCATAAAAATTCCTCGCTTCATCGACGGGACTCGAACTCAGATCTTTTCCACCCGGTGTGTGGAGAACGGCGATCCTACCAACTGTACTACCCACGAGGGCTCGATCTCAGAGAAGAACATTAGAAAGTACTCGGACTGCTGTGATAAAATCTGCATTAGTGAAGTTGAATGCTAAGTGGCAAGGACCTATAAAGTTTTTTATATGATGATTCCACATTAAAGGCTATTATAAAAACTAAAGCAAATTGGATTACTGATAAGAATAAGGATTGCCTAAATAAAAGGAGCGAAAGAACAGTCATAAATGGACAATTCTCAGGATTAAACAGGGAAGAAAGTAGGTTCTCTCAGAGATCAGTTCTGAAATTCGATCAGTTCCTTCTGTTTCTGACCTTTCTCGGTGATTTTGACGATGGAGTGCAGCAGATGCTAATAAAGTTTGCGATGATTTGACAGAAGAAACGGTCGTCAAAGGCCAGAACCTTCTTGTATTGAAAGGACTTGGAGCAATTGAAGATTTTGCCCCTCCAAAAAAAAAACTGCAACTACAGTGTAATGCTTCTAAATGCAAGATTTTACGCCTGGGGAACAGGAGATACTTATATTACTTAAAAACTCGAGGTAGGGGCAATTAAAATTCGTTTGGGGCGAAAAAGATAGGAGTATGATATAATCTGATAAAAATCTCATGTAGTTTACTTTTGGGCAACGTGTTATTGATCTCTGGAATAAATTACCTGGCAAGTGCATGAGGCAGAGAGTTTGGTAAAGTTCATAGTAGAATTGGATTGTTATTTTTTGCGCGGAATGCATAAATGTTTCGGTTTTTTTTTTTTTTTTTTGGCAGATGCAAAAAATTTGTTTCTTGCATAATTTAGCCCTTCTAATAATAGAATCCCGTCGATTACGCGAGGAATTTTAATGGGCTTTTTTCACTCCGTGGCTGAGTTAGTCGGTCTCAGGCGTAGATAGCAAAGGTTTTTTTCCCCAGAAACTGGGATTTTTCGTCCAGCAAACAGACAAATCGACCACAGAACACACGCAATTAACAGACATAATACACAGCACGGCAGATGAATTTAATTATTCGGGAGGCCTAAATATAATAGTTTTTTTTTTTTTTTCTAATGATAATAATACTAGTCTGCGCATTGTGGCTGAAAATCGACATGGATTACCCCTGCATCTCAAAAAACATGGCCGTTCCAGTTGATAACAGTCATGAAATGGAGTGTCTTTGCGACTCTACTGCATGTTAGGCTACTTTGACCCTGAAGCGAAATAAGTACCAATTTTATGTTATGTTCCAACTCCTAGTTTTCAACTCTCTTCCTACAGTGGAGAAGGCTTGTGTTCTAACCTTGTCACTCCCGCGAGGAATTTTTATGGGCTTTGTTCATACCGTGGCCGAGTTAATTGGTCTCGCAGAAGTACCCATGTCCTTTTGAATCTCATAAACCGAAGTTTTTTTTCGTTCAATACACAACCGACCAGAGATAACTAACAATTTACAGTCATAACATATTATGGATGTTTAAGCTACTTGCTGGTGTAATTCGAATGTGAAAATTAAAACTCTAATTGAAAATCGAAATTGAAACTATAATTCAAAATAGAAATTGAAACTCTTCAAATCGGTAAATATCTGCGTCTTCTGGATAAGCAGTAACATCTTTGTAGCTCACCATGTCAACGCAAATCTAGGCATAAGCCAAATAAGCTATGGCTTTGGGCTTTGACGTTTCCTTTTACGACAATAAAAATTTATAAGTATATATTCTAGAGCTCTCTTCAAATGCTAGGGCCTCGTCATGTGAAGAGAGTGACCCTGACTTGCACACATTTTTGAACAGTAATCGGGCCCATAAATTCTTTCTGCCACACTTCCAACAAACAAATGCAGAGTTGAGTTGAATAATCGCGCCAGTCACAGCGGTCAGCTGACCAGATCATGCATTCGGTCGGTAACTGCTTCACGGTCTTCTGAAGACGCTCTGTTCCCCTTCTTATAATAAGGGAGACATTATTATAAGTATTAAAAGGTTAAAATGGATGTTAAGAAAAGGTATATACCTTGAATCCCTTTGAACTTTAAGAGGTCTCCTACTTTTGTAGGAGACCTCTTAAAAGATGAATAGAGAAGAATGTAAGGTCTCTCAGAGATCAGTTCTGGAATTCGATCAGGGGTCTCCTAATTTTGTAGGAGACCCCTGACCCCTCCTACTTTTATTATTATTATTATTATTATTATTATTATTATTATTATTAGCCATATGGTGCAATGAAGCCTGAGGCTTATGCTGCACCAACCAAAGAAAAAAAAAATTTCCCACTTTACCCTGAGAAAGAGAGAGAGAAAAGTAAAAGGGAATCACCAAGGAGGCAAGAAAGCAAGAAAGAGAAAAATTATGATATCCAGCTCAGGACCCTGGGTTTGCCAAGCCCATACTCACCAGATTTGAGCCCCTGGAGTATTTTGTAGGAGACTCCTTAAAGTGAAGTTCAGAGGGATTCAGATTTAGAATTCAGGAAGTCTGATACACTCGTAAGCACGGTACGCTCACATTATACTTACATTGTTCCATGTAAGTACAAAACATGCTACAGAGATTCCATTAAACATATAAAAATAATAAGTTCCATGATTTGTTGTATTCGTATATCACTGAATTCTGAAACACAATACCAGTGCTTCCTTAGCTGCAATACTCAACAAAATGTTAGATGCAAGCAGGTCAGAAGAGCAGAAAAACACAGGACACGGACAAAACACATGGACGTGCTCGGCAGTAGTATTGAATTGGGCTAGTTAGTGATGGAAAAGTCCGGGGCTTTCTATTTTTTAATTGATTTTTATTTTATTTCGTTGCTATTGCATTTTCTAAATCCCTTTGCTCGTACTAATTCTGCTTCTCTTCACCATGGTGCAAATATGCACTAAAAGAAGAAGCAGATTTTAACTACATCGAACAGTCCCGTTTCAGCCATATAGTAACTTGGAAAACAGCGGAGAAGGAAAAATATAAGATCGGTTGGTGCATCATAGAGCACTAACACAGTAAGAGCTAAAACTGACTCTTAAGACCATAAATATAAATCATCATTGTCAGCTATTTTAATCCACTGCAGGATGAAGTCCTCTCCAGCAACTTTCCAATTCCTTCTGTTTTGTGCAATGGCAATCCATTTACTACCCACGAATTTCATCTGTCCATCTCTGTTGTTGTCCTCCAGGTTTTCTTTTAGGTCCTCTTGGGTACCATTCTGTTATTTTCTTAGTCCATGGATTAAATATAAATACTGTGATATTAGTGTTACGCAAAGAACCAACTCATTCGCCCATGTGCTTGATGTCCTCTGAATTGCGTGCGTTCTCTGGTTAGTTTGACTGTTTTGCTCCAGTGAAAAAACTCCAGGATTCTGGGAGAAAAAGTCACTGTAAAAAGGCCCATAATAGTTCCGTGTGTCATTGACGGGATTCGAATCCAGACCTTTTCCACACGGTATTGGGAGGACGGTGATTATAACCACTGATTATCCGAGAGGACTGACTTTGATATCATGGAAAAACTGTTAGAAATTACCGAACAGTTCGTCAGAGGGTGATGGATCTAATCAAATATCAAATTTCAAACTTCCTAGCCTCGCAAACAATTTAGTAGGGGGAAAGAAATCTAAATTCATTCACAAAACGATTGAATGAAGCGAAGATATAACAGCTCCTGAGGTTCTAGCCCTTTTTCGTGGTCTGCGCGAGTAGCACAGTGGTATCGTCACCGTCCTCCCCACGGGATTAGAATCCGGGGAAAGGCCCGGATTCTAATCCCGTCGATGACAACGCGAGGAACTTTTATGGGTATTTTTCACTCCGTGGCTGAGATAGTCGGTCGCAGGCAACAACCTTGGAACCCAGGATTTTTCGTCCAGCAAAGCAGACAAATCAACAAGAGAACACACGCAATTTACAGACACAATACACATGGGTAGATGAAATATTTTTTTTTTTTTTTTAACCATTTTTCGTCCAACCAACTTTCCCATTCAAGAGTCATTTGACCCACTAATTAAATAACAATCGAAGCAGTGTCTAACTAGATTTTAATTAAAATCTAATCCAATCCATGATTCGGGATCTGAAAAAAATATTACAATGATAGCAACAAAGGGGTCGTGAACACACTTGTGTTTTTGGGTTTTTTTTATATTTTTGGAATTTCATCCATTATTTTTTTTTTTTTTTTTATTGAAGATTGTAATTTTTGTAATTTTCAATCCAGTTTTCCTAGTTGGTTACAAATTTGCTTCCAACCTTGTTTACGTTATTGATAGGAATTTTTTTTTTTTTTTAAATGAATTTTAAGTTTCTCGTATTCAGTAATAATGTCAGTCTTCATTTTTACTAAATAAACATCTGAAAATAATACAGGATGGGGCAGAGAAAAGGACGATTTTAAAAACCGGTTTTCTGGTAACGGTATGTTGGGGAAGATTGTGTCACCCAATTTGTTCACATCATGTATTTAATAACCAGAGAACAGTGAAGTGGTGCACAACGTGCTTTCGCAGTCAATGCATTTTACAAAAATAATGACAGTTACGAGGTTGCTTTACGTTTAACTTTGCTTAAGCGTCACGATCCTGTACTCTCAGCTTATACCATTAAAACGTGTATAAGTAATTTTGAAGAAACTGGTTCTACTTTAAAAGAGAAGACTCAGAGTGGAATAAGAAGTGCCGGTACACCAGAAAACATCGCAACTGTCAGGATTGCTCTCATACGGAGTCCAAAGCATTCTGTAGTGTCATGCACTGTCATTGAACTTGTCCAATAGGAGTGTACAACGAATATTGCACTTGCATCAGGACTTAAATTTCCATCCTTACAACGTACAGGTACTGCAAGAATTAAAACCTTGCGATGTTCTTACCAATAATTTTTTTTTGTCTAGGATTGCTAACTCAAATGGATCATAATGAAACCTGTTCATAATCTACGGATGTATGATGAAGCTCACTTTCATCACAATCACCATCATCTCCAGGAATAGTGACATTTCTTGGTCTCCACAGTCCCCAAACATATCATCATGCGATGGGACAATTAAAAAGTAAGGTGTATTCTCATTGCCCATACAATATTGAAGAACTGAAAGATCTTCAATAATTCATGAAGAATTTGCCAAATTCCTTGGGAGATGCTAAGCCACGTCATGTAAAACATGTGTTAAAGATTAGAATGCCTGCTCAGAGACGGAAGTCAACTCGAGAATATCGCCTTCGAAAAATAAACGGCATACTTTAAGACAGCATATTTGTGATTTGGAAAATGCAAATGCTTTATTTAATAATTGAGTTTTTAAAATCTCCCATTCTCTCCACGTTTCAAATAAGAAGATTATTCCATATGTCAAATTGTTGCCAAGTGTCATGTGGATTACTATTTTGATGAGAACACTGAAAAGGTATGCCAAACATGCCAAATAATGTTAAATGTTAATATAAATTACAAGAGTAAATCATAAACTGCCCTTGTTGGAAGGATCATTGTCCTCCCCACACCAGGTGGAAAAGACCTGAGTTCGAATCCCGTCGATGACGACAGGAATTTTTATGGGTGTTTTCACAACGTAGCTAAGTTAGTCGGTCTCAGACGAGGTTAGTGGCTTTTCTTCCGGAAACTCGACCTCACAACACACGCAATTTACAGACAATATATACGGAGCAACATGGCCTTAGTCGCCAATGCTTCTAAAACCCAATAACAACAACATCATAAACTTATATTATATACTGAAAATAAAGCATTTTGGTAATTTCTTTATTTTGTCATTCGTTTTTGTTGGTTAAAACTATGATGTCTAACTTACATTACAATATATACACTGCTGAACAATTTTTACACGACATCTAAAGAACTATCGGCCTCTCTTCAATGTGAGTGCGTACATATGTTTTTAGATGAGATGACTGTGAAAATGCCTTGCCACATAATTCGCACGAAAAAGGCTTCTTCCGAGAATTTGCATTCCATAAATATTTAAATTCAGCACGAAAAGTTTCTTCAAGATGAATAATAAAAATAATACAAAAATGAAAATTTATGGTCATAAATTGGGTTGAAAGCGAAAATCATCCATAATTACAGGTGTTTTCAGGAATTTTTTGCCACTGCTGTACTGGTATAAGCTAAGAAAAATATTTACAAAATGTTGGAAAGAAAACAAACTAGAGTAATATCGCTTATACTCATACACTATAAAAGAGATTAGGTCTTCTTTCAGCTAAATAAAGTGCGAAGGCCGAATTTATTGGGAGTATTGTGAATCAGTTGCTCCGAAGACCCAGGGCGGCTGTGGGGCTCAGTGGAGTAACCCAATTATTGTAAGGGTAAATTTTCTTAGCTTTTAATATGGGTGCTCTAGAGCCACAGACTGTCTAAATCCAGTGAATGAATGGGAATATTTTTGTAGTTAAAAAACATCCACTATCAAGCTGAAAACCAAAACTTGATAAAAGTACATTTCCTTGACAGAAGGATTGTAGATAGCCAAATTCAATGTATAAATTCGCCTCAAGCAACCATCTATTAACAGCAACCCATTAATAGATGAACTTATTACTGGAAACCCATCCAGGACAATAAACTCCCTTTTATTATTGAACATTAATGAATTCGATGAATCGCTAGACAGCGGATATAGATATATTAGTTTGTCATGAACACAATGAATGTATAACTCTTATACATTCATTGTGTTCATGACAATTAATGAAGAAAAATATTTTGCATCCATACCGCTAAAGCAATAGAGAACATACAAAATTATTGGTCTTCAGAATACTAGTCGGACCATAAAACGAAGAGAACTTGAAATCCATAGACTGTATCAATAATCTCCATCCAAGAAATCACGGCGCTCGTGGATAGCACAGTTGGTATAATCGCTATCCTCCCCACACTTTTTTGGCTGATGCTATATAAGCTTGCTTTCTTGCATCATTTGTCACTACTACTACTAATACTACACGCCGGGTGGAAAATACCTGAATTCGAATCCAGTCAATGACGTGCGGAACTTTTATAATCCTTTTTCACAACGTCGCTGAGTTAGTGGGTGTTAGGCGAGGATAGCATGGTTTTTTCTCCTGCAAACTCGGGTACTTCGTTCCGCAAACGGCAAAATCGACCACAGAACATACGAAGTTTACAGACATTATTTATATACGACGCAATATGGCCAAAGTTGCTGGCCTGAAACCCAACAATAACCATAAAATCACAAAAAAGAAACCCTGCTACTCTTCTGCAAACTGTTATCAACAGAAATAGATGTTCTGAAGGATTTCGCTGTAAAAAAAATGACGATCTGCTATAAAATATTTTGCAGCAATCACAATAAGATTCAGTCTTCCAGATTAAATGACAATAAAACATAAAAAAAAATGATTCAAATGAAAACCGTAAAAGTTATATAAATACTATTTTAATCACTCACACAATATTAAAAATATATTAATAAAATCTTCAATGAGATCTTCATTGCGTTCTGTGCTAATGCCCTCACTCGGTGCCGATAAGGAATCGTTATCTTAGCCTTCCGTGCTTTCTTGGCCATTCCAATTTACATCATTGGTAACTGGATAGCGAACCTCGTTCTTTCTAGAGGCTGGTCTGCCGTTGACTTATGCTATACATGTTTTGGCCAACTGAAGAGATATTTTGTAATACATTTTAATGGTTTTACTTGTGTGGACCAGAACGCTTCAAAACCTGGCCAAAATTCAAAAAAATAATTTGCAGTAGATGAATATCATATGTATTCATTTGAAGCAGGGATATCCATTCATTGTATACACACTGGCCAAAAAAAAAAAAAAAAAAAAAAAGAAAAGAAAAATGCGGACTTTATTCGGTATTGAATCGGGCCGACTGCTTCTAATAACAACCAAACTATTATATTTAGGCCACCCGAATAATTAAATTTAAATTCATCTGCCGTACTCTGTCTTATGTCTGTTAATTGCGTGTGTTCTATGGTCGATTTGTCTGTTTGCTGGACGAAAAACTCCAGTTTCTGGGGGAAAACCTTGCTATCTAAGCCTGACACCGACTAACTCAGCCACTGAGTTAAAAAAAAGCCCATTAAAGTTCCTTGCATCATCGATGGGATTCGAACCCGGGCCTTTTCCACCCGGTGTGGGGAGGACGGTGACGATACCACTGTGCTACCGCGCAGACTGCTTCTAATAACAGCAAGTGTGCGGAGCGGCATAGATTCTACAAGGTGTTTTAACGCATTTGGGTCTAATTGTAACCGTTCTTCCAGCAAAATATCGCGCAACTGTGAAAAAATTCAAGGAAGACAACTTTGTTGCCGAATATCTCTCTCCAACATATCCCATCTTTCTAGGTTTCCACATTCACCTGATCCCAATAGGATTGAGTTCAGCTGAATGTGGGGCCTAGGAAAGATGGTGGAAAGTTGTGTCATATCCTCTGAAGTATTCTTGCACGATGTGCACACAGGTAATGTAAATTAAATTTCAGGTGACCCTAATAAAACAGTTTAGGTTTTTTTTTTTTTTTTTTCCTACCGGTATCAAAGGACCCCGTCCGTGCCAACAAAACATTCCCTATACCACATACCACCTCCAGATGATTGTATTATCTTAACAAGGCAAGCAGAGCCCATCGCTTCGTGAGGTCCTCGCCACACTCTCTGCCTACCATCGGTGCAAAACAAAGTGTCGTGATTGGTCTGGCCACATGACTTTCTCCCATTGTTCGACTGTCCAATCACAACGTTCTCGTCAAAACTGCAAGCGGAATTTTCTGTTTTTCTCTGAAACAAGTGGCTTCCGATAAGGCAGGTGCAGGGCCCCGCCTAACCATTTTAGTACTTGAGGCAAGAATGGAAAATTGCGACATACTGTTAACATACCAACTGTGTGGTACTACACTCAGGGAGGTGGAGAATGAAAAAGACCTGGGGGTAATTGTGCAGTGGAATATGAAATAACCCCTAGAGAAACGTACCAACTGTGTGGTACTACACTCATGGTGGTAGAGAATGAAAATGACCTGGGGGTAATTGTGCAGTCAGATATGAAGTTTTCTGAGAAGTGCAGACGGGCTGTAAGAGCACGTCATGAGATTGTATCAATGATGTATAGGAATTTTTCTAGTATGCGTAAGGAGGTGATCATCCCTTTGTATAAGGCAATGGGCAGGCCACACCTGGAGTACTGCATACAGGTCTGGAGGCCTCATTTTAGGAAGGATGTAGAGTTGCTAGAACGAGTACAGAGAAGGGCAAGATTGGTGAGTGGAACAAAGAGGTTCTCTTACCAGGAGAGGCTTAAATTCTGTCAGTTGCAGCATCTGCAGCCCAGACACCTGCGAGGTGATCTTATTGAGGTGTACAAGGCCTTGAATGGTTTGAGCAGGCTCAATGCTGATGGAATACTTCCACTTGCTCAGTCTAAAAGAACCTGAGGGAGCATAGATTCAAATTGAGGAAATACAATTGTAGAATAGATGTACAGAAGTTTGCCTTAGCCAGCGGGTAGTTGATTGGTGGAACAGACTTCTATCTGTTGTTATGGAAGTTGATAGATTAAATTAATTTAAGGCTGAACTAGACAAACATTTGGAGCGACCGGATGGGTGAAATGGGAAGGGTTTTTTTTTTTTTTTTGGCTGATGTTCTATGAGCTTGCTTTCTTGCATCATATGCCTCAACTAATGCTAATGCTATGATGGCAACGTTAGCAATTATTTAATCTTTCTTGTGGCGTCCCTTTCAGCTTTTAATCTGAGGCAAGAGCTTCTTTCGCCTCACCCTCAGCATTGCTCCGGGCAGGCGACTGCCAATACACAATTTCTTCAACTCCCTGCGCATATCACGGTTGAAATATGGCATTTCTGGGGTTGGTTGAATTATTTGCTGCACACTGGATGTCCTATTTTCCCCTAAATTCCTCCTTAGAGTACGACAGTTTCGCTCTTGAAGCATTGTTTTTCTGCCACAAATATGCTTTTTGAGATGTAAAGTGATATGTATTGTTGACTCTCTGTTCGCTTGCTTTCTAGTCATTAAAAACCTTTGAGATGGATGTTTTTGAGAAACCAGTTATATCTTTCATTTCTTGAATCGTGGTTCCTGCTAAACGTGCACGGACGGTAAGACCCTTTTTTTTAAATCTGATGGATCATGCCTTTTCCTCATTCTGGCTTCAGATTACTGCATTCTTCTGTCTATGACTCTCTTAATACAAGAGTTTGTATTTTTTTGGTCAGTGTTTGTATTGTACAAATTGTAATATTATTTCGGCAGGAATATGTCTGAATAATCTTACAACAAAATAATGTTAATCCAGTTGAGAACCCTTTCGAACAGTATTATGATATTGTTTCGTAATGTTAGCTTGTATTTCTATTCTGTCAAAACTATGCAGACTGAAAAGTAATGTCATACCTCAAATAATATGCAGGTACTTTCATAATACAGTGCTTTCTCTACAATGGCCAACAACCACCCTCTCTTGTTATCTGTATATTCCTGAAATAATCTGATAAACTCATGTACTTACAAGTTATCAATATTTCACTTGTATTACAAAATTATTTTCATGAACCTCTTTTATGGTATTAAATACTTAAAAAGTAGACATCTGATTAAAAAAAACTCACTGTTTGCCGTTTAGGTTTTATCGTGGTTTACTCTAAACATTGACAGGGTCCGTTTAATCACAACAGTGTAAGAGTGTTTTCACGATGTACTGGTGAAGTTGGGAAACCCATGTAGTAGTAGTGGTAGAGACACGTGATGCAAGAAAGAAATATTATGAAAAAAAAACCATTTCACATATCCATTCCCTCTAAACATTTGTCCAGTTCCTCCTTGAAATTATTTAAGCTATCAACTTCACAACCACAGATGGAAGTTTGTTCCAGCAATCAACTACCCGCTGGCTAAATGCAAATTTCCGCACATCTATTCTAAAACTGTCTTTCTTCAATTTGAATTTACGTTCCCTAAGGTTCGTAATCTGAACAAGAGGAAGAATCCCATCAGTATTGAGCCTGCTAAACCCATTCAAGGCCTTATACACCTCAATCAGATCACCTCGCAGGTGTCTAGTCTCCAGACGCTGAAATTTGCACAACTTTAGCCTTTCTTGGTAAGATAACCCCTTCGTTCCCCTCACCAATATTGTTGCCCTTCTCTGTACTCGCTCAAGCAACTCTACATCCTTCCTAAAATGTAACTGTACAGGGTGCAATTTCGTTATCTAGACCAAGTAATTCTTTGATTTTGGGCATATTTAAAAAATCTCTTCTGATTCTACAATAAAACCTCAGGACGATCTCAACGCAAAAAAAATCCAACATGTATTGCATTACCTCTCTAACAATGAAGACGTTTTAAATATTTCTCAGGACCTACTTAAAAGACAGAGTTGGACACTATAAGAATACTATAATAATGTAGTTGGTAAACAGAATAACAGCAAGAGAAGAAAAATATTTTAGCTTAGCCTTCCCGAAATAGTTAAATAAAGAACTGTCATTACTCTCTCAAATTCGGTACCTGAAAACTGCCTAAGGTAGTATGTCCAGAAAGGTCATTTCAAAGCAGTAGTGAAAGAAACGCAGGGTAAGTTAAAACGGAAATGCTCGGGAGACTTTTTCTAATTCAGAGTTATTTGGAAATCACACTTCATCTCTTACTCGTATGGTTGTTCTCTATCTTGCTTTAATTAAAACTGACTGTTGTGGTAACACGCTTTTATATAAACAAAGTTTATTTTAAATATCAAAAATTCTTAAGGTACTCGTACCTTTACGAAAGCAAAAACCCTTCCCTTTATCCTTGATGGCAGTTACATCTTTAAATAAATTTCACATCAATTTGTTGCACCGGTCCAATCTTAAGAATATCCAGTTACGACTACTCGCTACTATCCTTTAGCTAGCTCCCTGATCCAGCAAGCAATCTAACCCGTAATCCTAATTTGCTCGAGTTTATAGATTCTTGCAGAATCATGCCAAAAGGTTTACTGAACGTTGCAAAGTCGTTTCTTGAATCTATCTGTTTTTTGACTTCATCATAATCATTCACGAATTCATCATAAACCCTTCACGAATCTGTGCTGTGATCCCTCTTTGCTCAATGCCTCTTTCGCTCTTCTTCTATGGAACAGAGAGCCATTGGCACTTTTCCAGTGGAAGAGGACCGTCTCAGAATCTAATGATGATCTCAGTAGCATTCGTAATGGGTTTATGCACTCACATGTGGCCTTGTTGTTGTTGTAGTTTGGTTTTAGGAGCATGGGCGACTAAGGCAATATTGATCCATGTATATTGTTTATAAACTGGTGTGTCCTGTGGTTTATTTTCTGTTTTTCTGGACAAAAATACCGAGTTTCCAGGAGAAAAAAAACCATACTACCTTCACTTAAGACCGGCTAACTCAGCCACATCGTGAATAGGTCAATAAAAATTCCTCACGTCATCGACGAGACTCGAACTCACATGTGGCCTTCTTGTTGTTGTTGTAGTTTGGTTTTAGGAGCATGAGCGACTAAGGCAATATTTATCCATGTATATTGTTTATAAACTGGTGTGTCCTGTGGTTTATTTTCTGTTTTTCTGGACAAAAATACCGCTGTCACGTCTGTAAAAGACTTGAATCTTTTACAGACGTGACAGCGATCCTACCAACTGTGCTACCCACACAGGCCATGTGATGTTTTTAGTATAACATTATGTGTACCGCCACCATAATGCCGTACTATCATAACTTACTTGAAGAAGGATTTAATGCTGAAGTAAGCATGATGATATGGTACATACTTTCGATACCTCTGCTGCTCTATATAATCTTGCTGAAAAAAAAAAAAAAAAAATGGGCAGCAGAATGCAAACGGCAGGGGGTGTGGAGTGAGAGCGTCGAAGATGATCTTCTCAGTGTGAGACCAGCAGCATAGATGATATGACGATGATTATTATTATTAGCCATATGGTGCAAAGAAGCCTGAGGCTTATGCTGCACCAGCCAAAATAAAATTCCCAAGTTACCCTAAGAGAGAGAGAGAGAGAGAGAGAGAGAGAGAGAGAGAGAGAGAGAGAGAGAGAGAGAGAGAGAGAGAAGTAGAAAGGAATCACCACGAAAGAGAAGAATGATGATATCCAGCTCAGGACCCTGGGTTTGCCAAGCCCATACTTACCAGATGTGAGCCCCTGGGGTTAACAAACTATTCAATTCACGAAATAGTGCAGGGTATGGGCATTTCATATGATAGGCGCAAAGAATTCTGACAAAGGAATTGGGTTTATCAAAGTTTCTGCAAGGGTTCTCGCCTGCTTTCACCAGTTAAAATATACTGTCAGTGTAAAATTACCTCATAATTGTTGGAACATTACAAAGCAGACCGTAATTTTTTGACAAGTTTTGTAATCCTTGCCAATATTATCTGCCTGTGTCAAAGTAGCAGCCCAATCAACGGAAATATTTTATACTTCCAACGAAGCCAGAAACAGTTACATTGATAACGAGATGAAGACAGCAATCTTTTGGGAGTCTAAAGGATTAATGTCGTTCTAGCAGGTCAAACCATACCATGAGTACACCGATGTTAACTTATTATGCCAGTTTCGAGATGCCCTTAATTCTACATCAAGCAAATCCCTCATCACAAATCATATAATCACCTGAAAATCAATGCCTCCATGATTCAATTCCTACTGCTGGAAGATACATCTCCTTTCGAATCTTAAGGAATAATTTCTAACTATGGCTTCAATCCTCTCAAAATCTTTCCACTCTTTTGGTGGAAACCCATGCTACTTACATACCATCCTATTAAACCATGGGCTCACATCTGGTGATTATGGGCTTGGCAAACCCAGGGTCCTGAGCTGGATATCATCATCCTTCTCTCTCTCTCTCTCTCTCTCTCTCTCTCTCTCTCTCTCTCTCTCTCTCTCTCTCTCTCTCTCTCTCTCTCTCAGGGTAAGTCGGGAATTTTTTTTGGCTGGTGCAGCATAAGCCTCAGGCTTCCTTGCATCATGTGGCTAATAATAATAATAATAATAATATACGCGCTATTGTCGTTGTTGGAGTTTCTGGCGCAATGGATACTTAGTTCATATTCCACTCTATACTCGCATATGCTTGTTTCTACTCATGATTGCAGTAAGTCCTCTAACCCTCGGTTTC